>NW_020953129.1:0-27388 GCF_900497805.2 Vombatus ursinus | reverse complement strand
AGAGAAAGAGAGAGAGAGAGAGAGAGAAAGAGAGAGAGAGAGAGAGAAGGAGGATATAAATCTGTAAGTTATTGATACAGAGATGATAATTAAATCCACGGGAATGAATGAAGTCACAAGAGAGAATAGAGAGAGAGAAGAATGGGAAAGGGGAGCCAAAGCCAAAGTCTTGGGGAATACCCAGTATAGAGGCATGATCTGGATGATGAACCTGAAAAGGAAACTAGGAAGAGGTTAGACAAGTAGGAAAACCAAGAGATAATAGTGTCATGAAAGCCCTGAGACAAAGTAATATCCAGGAGAAGAAGGTGTTAACAATGTCAAATTCAGCATGTGGTTGAGAAGGATGAGGATTGGAAAAAGATCATCTGACTATATCTACCCTCTTTTTTTCCATTCACATGGTCACCACCCTAGTTTGGAACCTCTTCACCTCTTACCTGCACTATTAAAGGAGCTTCCTAATTGGTCTTCTTGCTTCAGATCTTTGCCCTTTCCAATCGATCCTTCCACACAGCTGCCAAATTGATATTCCTAAAGCATAGATCTGATAATGTCACTACCCTCTTTGAGAAGGTCGAGTTACTCTCTTTTGCCTCTAGGATAAAATATAGACCTTTCTGTTTGGCATTTAAAGGCCTTCATGGTTTGACTCCAGCTTACCTTTCCAAGCTTTTTTCACACATTCCTCCCTTTCTTGTTCTCTACGTTTCAGCCAAACTGATCTCCTTACCATTGTTCCATGTGGCACAACATTCTATCTCCCATCTTGTCATTTCCACTTCTTGGAATCCCTAGGTCTCCTGAAACCTCAACCCAAGGTTCATCTCCTACATGAAGTCTTCCTTACCTAATCCACTGAGGTGATACTCCCCCACCCCGAAATTATCTTGTTTTTGCTTTGTACCAATTTCTATTTACTTACAAGCTGTTTGAGTTGAGTTGAGTTGAAGAGAGATCTAAGATTTGTATTGTGGACACCACTACCACCAAACAAATCGTACCATGGAATAAGTACAGGGGAAACAAGAAAGCTCCTAAGTGATGGGATACCCATTTGACCTGATCCCCTAATTTGCCCCAAAGTAACATTTTCAAAAACACACCCATTATACAAAATGAGGCACAACTGAAATTTGTTATGTTACCTCATTTAATTGGTTATGTTATCTCATGCTATCTCATTTAGTTCTCACAACTCCATGAGGTGGGTGCTGATAATATCCTTATTTTACAGATGTGAAAACTGAAACCAAGAGAAGTTTGTGACTTTCCAATGGTCACACAGTAGGTGTCTGATGTGAGAATTGAATTCAGGTGTTGCTGACTCTAAGTCCAGAATTCTGTATCCATTGCACTGTCTTGCTGCCTCTCCAAATAAAGTAGTGAAAATTCCCATTATTCCTAGGATTATGTTCACAATTTTTAGAAAGCATATTTAGAAACAGGAAATGTGGAGAAGTAAAACAAACTCCATGCGTGATGCTCAGCTCAGTAACAAGAAAGTAGGTCAGTGATAAAGCATCCGTGTTGGGGAGTTAAAGGGGCATTATTTATATGATCAGTCTTAGGTCCATCTCCCAGTTCCAGGCATTTTCTCTGGTTCTCCCTGATGCCTGGAACACTCTCCCTATCCCATGCTGACTGACTACTGATCTCCCAGGCTTCCTTTAGTCCCACCTAAAATCCCATCTTCTACAGAAAGCCTTCTGCAATACCTCTTAATTCCAGTGTCTTCCCTCTGATAATTATCTCCTACTTATCCTGTATATAGCTTGCTTTGTATATATTTATTTGCATGTTCTGGCCTCCATTAGATTGTAAGTTCTATGAGGGTAGGGACTGTCTGCCTCTTTTTTTTTTTTAATCTCCAGCACTGAGTACAGTGCCTGGCATGTATTAGGTACTTAATAAATGTTTGTTAGTTAATTGACTGATTGATTAGGTAAGGCTAAATAGGATGCGAAACAAAGCCTGAGCAGAGCTAAGACTGACAATGACTTGCTGGAAATGCAGGTAGCTGAATTGTGGAATCATCATCCAAAGGAAATGGGAAGTTCCTTGTCTGAGTTGTGTAACTGTGACTTTGCTTCTGACTACAGCAAAGCGGGAGAACACTGCCTGGTCTGGCTCACCAGGCAGTTGCACTTACCCAATGGGGATTCTCTAGTATGATATGTTTGTGAGCTCCAGGGTATTAAGTTAGAAAATGTTGGAGTTATCTCATATGTGTATTTAGAAAGGAAGTATGACTTTCTTTCTCTCTTTCTTTTTTTTCTCCTACAAATATAATGAATGTAGGATACTATAGTGGGAATATCCACTAAGAGGAATCGGGATTCAGGTTGTGATCCCACTTCTGATAATAACTAGTTAGGTGACCTTTGACTTCTCCGGATCTCAGTTTCCTCATCTGTAAAAAAGTATGTGGAAGGGAATAAAATGGCTTCTAAGGCCCCTTCCAGATCTAACAGGCTGTCAGTGTCTAATGGCATTTATAGGCATTTTCAACCTGAATATTTAAACAGCTCGCATGGCACATCCTTCACTCTGTCTCGGCACTGACACCTACACCGTGGAGCCCAGCTGCCTGCCTTCCCCGTATCTGAAGCCACAGTACTTCTATTCTAATCAGAATCAGTGAGTTTCCTCTGGGATTTTCTCCTAGAAGCGCCAAGTGATATGGTTCCCTAGGCTAGCCTGCAGGATGTGTCAGCTTAGTGGGATGTATCAGATCCCTCCCACATGGAGAAACCTCGCTAAGCACGGCTCACAGCAGAGAGGATGAACTAGGAGTAAGGGAACGGCTTGCCTATCTGGAGCAAGAGCCTGTTTGCTGGAGGGAACGAGACCTCGGCCTGAACAGCTCCTCAAACCTCAAGTTCAAATCCCAGGAGGTTTGATTCAGCCTTTTGTGTTTTGGAGACAGGTGTTGAACAGCGACTGCCATGCACTGTCCTCTGTGTAAGCAGCTCTGGGAGAGACATTTAAAATGCCATGTCAGAGCAGAACTTTCCTCCTCCACACAATAGCAGCCCCTTTGGTATTTCGAGAATGGGTCGCTCTTCTCACCTGCGGGGAGCAGCAGGCAAATGGCTCTCATCTCCCCGGGGGATTCTTCCGTTGACCTGAGTTTGTTGTTTGTTTGTTTGGACATTTTTCTTTGTTTTGCTTCCGAGTTGAGCCCAGTGGGAGAAGTAGAGTCAATCTGACTGGTGATTGGACTCACGTGTTGCAGGGGGGTGGGGGGGGTACGGTTCTCCCTCTCCTCTCTGTTGTTGTTCAGTCCCTTCTGACGTTTCGTGACCTTATTTGGGATTTTCTTGGCAAAGATACTGGAGTTATTTGCCATTTCCTTCTCCAGCTCCTTTTTACAGATAAGGAAACTGAGGTAAACAGGGTTAAAAATGACTTGCCCAGGGTCACACAGCTACTGAGTGTCTCAGGCCAGATCTGAATTTAGGAAGATGAGTCTTTCTGATTCCAGGTCCCTAGCTCTATCCACTGACTTATCTCCCCTACACCATCACAACTTTCATTCCTACATAAATGGGCTCTCTCTCTCTCTCTCTCTCTCTCTTTCTCTCTCTCTCTCTCTCTCTCTCTTTCTCTCTCTCTCTCTCTCACACACACACACACACACACACATACATACATACACACCCAAAGAAACACACATTTTAACTTTCTCAAAAATATTTGTCAACCTAAATGCATCTTTAATTGGTGAAAGGAAATATTTGGGGATAGGGCCAGACTTCCAGGCTTCCTCATAAAATTATAACTGCCTACGTGGAGAGTTGTCCTGGGGCAGCAAGGAAAGGCTGAGAGGAATTTGCCAATGCTGCACATCCCTTACTCTACCAAGTCTGAGTCCAAGGCAAGGGGAAGCTGTTCTTCACTTACCAAGGAATGAAAGCAACTCCCACTGCAGTGTGGAGGGGGCTAGCCCACCTTAAACCAAATTCAGCCCTGGTACCCCATCATTATTCTTTATCTTGGTCCTATTACTTTGAGATTTCTGCAATTGTCAATCGACAGAGTAAGCTTTCAGAATATGTGATTCATGGATACTATCATCTGGAGAAATGAGGTTGTTTGACCAGCTCAGTCATCAAGGAAACTTTAGAGGGAGTTCTTAGAGCAGCATTTGATCTTCCTATTCCTTCCCCTTGGCAGACCTCAGAAATACTCTTCTTTTCCCAGCCGCTACGTCCTCTGTACTCTTCTCAGATCCTGTTCCTTTACTTTCCTGAGGGGGAATGAAAAGGTTGGGTTGTGACTCACTGGAAAACCTTGAATCCAGGGATCTCTTCCCCTGGTGAAGGTGAGACCTGGACTGGGCAAGCCCTGAGAAATTATACCTTTCTCCAACCCAACTATATTGCGGAGAGCTCAGTAGACCAAGAGATTGACTTCTTGAGGGCTGGTATGAGACTGGAGAATCTTGGCTGCCAATATAGCTGAAACCTCCTCAAATTGCTAACTAAACTTATAGAAGACATAGGAAAGAACTTGAATTTCCATATGTTGCGATTGCTGATTGGAGGAGAGCAAGGATTGCTGGTTGGAGGGAGAAGCATGTGGAGACAGCAAAGGTCTCTTTAATATCACAAATCATAGATTCAGAGATGGCAGGCATCTTTGAAGACTAACCTCCTTTTTTCAAATGTGGAAACTGAGGCCCAGGGAAGTTAGTTGATGCCCATGGGACTACAAGCTTAAGTGGCAGCACAAAAATTTGACTTTTATCTTCAAATCCAGCACATTGCCCCTGCACCACACTGTGTCTGTTGATGAGACATGAGGAACTGGATGAGTTAGTCAAGCCAGTTGCCAGAGCTAGAAAGAGTGTAGGAACTGTGATAATCTGGTTGTGTCTGGCTAAGCAGATGCTGCATGACCCAGAACCTGAGGTGGCAGACCAACTGAACAGTTATTGGAATAAGAAAGTGAGCAAAACTCCCAGGAAAAGGAAACATGAGGTAGATTGTTACCTTTACTCCAGTCATACCACTAGGATTTCCCCTAGAACTGACCTTCTGGAAAAGGAGGGACTCCTCCTAAACTTTCCTTGGCAAGAGAGACTCAGCTGCATATCTCATTTCTATGCTAGCTTAAAAATGAATAGACCATTTGAAAGGGCTAGTCCTTACTTAAGGGGATGAGGCGGTAGAGAAATTCTGTTGAAAAAAGTTCAATAAGACCTCCCCAAATAAAATCAGGGCAGCTAGGTGGTGCAATGGATAGAGTGTTGGACCTGGAGTCAGAAAGACTTATCTTCCTGAGTTCAAATTCAGCTTCAGACACTTACTAGCTGTGTGACCCTGGGCAAGTCATTTAGCCCTGTTTGCCTCAGTTTCCTCATCTGTAAAGTGAACTGGAGAAGGAAATGACAAACCACTTCAGTATCTTTGCCAAGAAAATCCCAAATGGGGTCATAAAAAGTCAAACACAACTGAAGTGACTGAACAACGACAACAACAATGAAATAAAAATATGCTGTAATACTCAGTGATTTCAAATGCAAAGACAATTATAGGGGAGAACAGCAAAAAAAATAAATAATTAAAAATGGTTGAAGAATAAGAAACAAGAGAGACCAAAGCTTTATAAACAAATAGAAGACTCAATCCTATACATCATTAATACATTTTCCCAAAGAAAAAGCGATATTGAATATAATGAACACTTGATACTTTTACAAAAATGAGATTGATTATATTCTAAGACATAGGAAATGACTAGTAACCAATATGAAAGTAATTTCTGAATCAGATGAATTAACCCATCAACTTATTAAGGCAAAGATTAAAATTAATATCTAACTAGAAGAAAAGATATAAGTGAGAAAATATGTTATAAAATTGAGGCAACACTAACATAATCTATTTACTTAAGGTTTTGACATTGAAAAAATCAGAAATGGATAAAAGGATGTATTTACACTGATTATCACTATTTTCTGAATAAATTAAACCAATAGAAATAAAATGCCACAGCAAGGAGGTCAAAAAAGTATAGATACTGAATTAGCCAGCAAATACTCAATTTTTTTGCTATGCAGAAAGACATGCCAGTCAAAGACAATACTGCTTTAGACTAAAAGTCTTATGAAGGAAAATGATGGAAGATTATGAGCAGAATTATCTCAAAAACAGTGAGAAGCAGGGGAGAGAGAACTAAACTTATAGAAAACTTTGCAAATGACCCAATTAAAAGTACCTAATGAGAAATACATTTTCAGACAGTGTCAAAGTGGAAATTTCTTATGATTTTAGCTCAGTTTAGTTTTTTTGCTTGACCAGGAACATTTATAGAAGGGTTTTTTTCTTTCATTTGTGGGGGCAAGGTGGGGAGATAGGGGAATAGCAATAGCCCTACCAAACATAAAATAAAATAAAAGAGAGTCATTTTAAAAGAACTCATTGGAGAGAACAGGAAAGCCTAAAATAAACATAGTTCTTTAATAATTTTTAAAGCTTTGAACTGCACTAAGACTTTTAGAGCACCTTATAACCTTAAAAGGAAAAGCACACTATACATAATACACAATAGAGATTTACAGTTTCATGTGCAATCTTCTTTTTCTGTTCTATTTTGTATATGGAAATACTTATTTTGTTTGGTGTTTGCTAAGTTTGAAATTTTATATATATATATGTACATATGTATTACATTTTGAACTTGATTGTAATTGGATCTATATCACTCTATGTCTATCTATACATACATATATGTGTATGTATATATATGTGTATATATTTATGTATATGTATGTATGTATATGTGTATATATTCATACACACTTAGAGACCCAATTAAACTACAAATTCATAAAGAGAAGCAATGTAATTCAGTGGAAATGGTGCTAGATTTTTGAGTCAGAGGACCTGATTTCAAATCCAAATTCTGCTACTTACTACCTAAGTGGCCTTAGGCAGTTATTTCTCTGGGCCTCAATTTACTCATCTGTAAAATGAGGAAACTGGATTTATGATCCTCAAAATAGTTTAGGATGGAATTAAAAAGAGAACCACAATTGAATGAAAAATGGAAAAGATCTGTCAAGATCTTTGAAACAAACTCTTTTCTCTAGAAATGACAGTGGAGCCCTCACATTTCAATTTTAATTTCCCCCACACACACCCACAATTCTTAGAGTTCTGCATGAAGTTCAATGGCATTTAAAAGAAACAAAGAGAGCAGAGTCACTAAAGCCAGCATAGACTTTCTCTGCATGTACTTAGATGTGATTTTTGAGGGCCTTTCCTGACTTTCCCATCTTTACAAAATCTGCCTGAGACTAATCTATACATGCCTAAAGGACATCTATGACAACAGTGTGACAGACAAGCTTTTGTCAATGATACGCTGTAACAGAATATACTTTTATAGTCACTCAAGAAAATATAGAGAATAAAATATCCTACTGTGCTTACTATTTGTTGAATTTTTTCTTAATTGATTTGGTCAAACAAAATGCCACTTTAGAGTCTCTTCTCTGAAAAAGTTTCCCATGATACTTTAAAATCATATTAGATTCCTTACAAGATGTGAAAATAGAAAGAACTTTGTCCTGTGGCCCCGTGATTTAAAATGTCAAGCAAAGCTCATCAAAGGTATTTATCACTTCCATAATGGACACCTAGCACAGAATTCAAATGGAAAAGGGATTCTGTACAGATGGTGGGGGCCTCCAGATATGCTTGTTTGTGGATGACATTGTGCAGGCTGTACCAAATCCTAAAATATTTCAGATTCCTCTAAATAAGATCCATCATCAGTTACAACAGGTTGGTCTATCTACACAGGGAAAAGCAAGTGGATAGAGAATGCCTATGTTCAGATTATGACATGCAATTGGATGAATAACCCACAGAACTGGTCCATTAATATATATGTATCTTGGACAGATACTGTGGATGGACAATGAACCAGCCCCAAAATTGAATAGGAGAGCAGGCTGAACTACATTTGGAAAAACTGTACAATGTCTTTTAATATCCCAAGCTTCTCCTTGAAACAAAAGCCTGTCTTTTTAGCATCAATATTTTAGTGATGCTATATGAATAAGAGTTATGTTTTAGAAGGAAGGGAACAAACATTTATTAAGCACCTAGTATATGCCAGGCACTGTGTTAAGTGCTTTAAAAATATTATCTTGTTTGATCCTCACAACAATTCTAGGAAGTAGGTGCTATTATGATCTCCATTTTATAGTTGAAGATACTGGGGCACACAAAGGTTAAGTGACTTGCCACAGTTAGTAAGTGTCTGAGGCAGGATTTGAACTCAGAGTTTCATGACTTGAGGCCAAATACTCTATCTACTGTGCCATTCAAGAATTAAAGTTGTGGTATTCCTAAAGAGCAATGGCTAAGCATATGGAAGGCCTAAGTAAGCTAGAGCATACAGCAGGGAAGAATTGTACAGGGCAAGTGACATAGAGAATACAAGGAGGTGGGTTGGTCATGTAGTGATAATAATCAATTAAGTGCTCCTGTGTTCCATTATCCACATAATGTCAGGAGATCTAAAGGAAGGTTCTAAACCTATTAGGTAGCAGAATCCTTGCCTGCCATGACGAACTTATGGAAAGACTTAGACATGAATCACACAGGATAAAAGGGCATGGATGCCTTGCTCTCTGCACCAATGGAGGAAGCATCCACATGTCCACGTCACTGAAATCACAGATCCATGGGCACAGTCCCCAGAGCACTAGACTTAGAGTTACGAAGTGTTCCAATCCTGGCTCTCTCACATTAGCTGTGGGCCCATGAGTCCTGAGCCTCAGTTTCTTCATTTGTCAAATAAGTATGATAGCACTTGTACTACTTACCTTTCAGGATTGTTCTGATAAAAGTGTTTTATAAACGTGTTATTATTATTCTTATATAATCACCCACTCTTTCTATTCCTCAATGTCTCCCTAGGTAAAGAATTACTAAGATCCTGTGGTTTCCTACACAGTACCAACCTACACATTGAAGGTATGAATAGTAACAGTAATATCAGATTGTTAAAAGTCTGAATACTAACAGTTTTGCCTATGGCAGAAGAAAGGAAGCAATAACACTGAATGTAGACCAGGAATCATGCAAAACTTCTCAAAATCCATTGGAACAATGGAAAAAACTCTATTGTTACTTTGTTTAAAAACAACTATTTTCCAAATGCTGTTGAAGTCCTGTTAATGCAAATTTCATCAAATTATCATGAAAAAGTTCCCATAGATTTTGGTTCAACAAACTATGAATGCAATGACAATACTATTTTAAAGAAATGCTATTGTACCATAAAGGACAATGAAGATGAGTAATTCAGAGAAACATGGGAAAACTCAAATGAACTGACACAGAGCAAAGAAAGCAAAACCACAAACACAAAATATACAATGACTGTAATAATCTAAATCAAAAGAATAATAAAGTGCTACTGAAAGGCTAGATGAAATGACTAACCTTAGCCCTGGTGAACAAAGGATAAAATCCATTCCTCTAGCAAAGTATCAATACAGAATGTTCCATACACTGTTGTGTTGGTCAGTTTTGCTCTGTTTTTTCTTCATTATATAGGAGGGTTCCATGTGAAGATAAAAACTAAAATATATAAGTAAACCAAAGAACCAAACAAAACCTAACCTCCCCCACCTTGAAATCCTCCAATTAACCAAAAGATTTCCAAGATCAGTCAATAGTCCATTTGTTTCAATCAATGTTCAACATAACCAAAATCTATAACAACCAGAAAATTAGGACAGTCCCTTGGAGTCAGTTCTAACAGAGTTTGGCTTGTGATTTCTTTGAACTGTATCTCTGGAGTTTTTTGTCAGTGAGAATGGACTTTCAGCATGAGAAATGGCTTCCCCTGGAGCATTCTTTGTGTTGGCTTGAAAGGCAGGTCTTAGTGATGTCAGAACCAATTTTTGGTACAACTTCAGGGCATCCAGCAGAAGAGATAAGGTGAGGGAGATATAGTCAATTCACCCCTCTCGTAGACCTAGACACAGCCACAGAGGACACATTGCATAAGCTCAAGTGTCATTTTCTAACTGCTACTATACTTTAAGTCACTTTTTGCTCTCACTCCAATCAATCAATCAATAAGCACTTATTGAGCACCTACTATGTGCTAGGCTCTCTTGAATAGCACATCCTGGACATTGAACTTCATCTGAATGATGACAACTGCTTTCCAGATTTGCTGCTTTGAGCTATTTGCCTTCAACTAGGATAGATCCCACTTTCTGCAGAGTCACTGACTGACCTGCCATTGAATGTGCCTCTGTTTTCTCTGTTGACGATACACTTTCTGTCCTGATGTGATGGACTCTACTTGCTTCAAAGTTCTGATTCCCACCATTGCTGGCTAGACTTTCATTGCTTTATTATTTATTAACCCTCCTTGCGCAGGTCAGTTTCTTTCTTAGAGCCTCAGTTTCTCCCACTGTAAAATGAAAAGGTTGGACAAGATGATCTCAGCTCAAATCCATGATCCTATGTGGGGCCAATTGAGCTTTGGCTGACACCACCTCTAACTGCTGCTCCTCTCTTCACTCCACCCCCATCCCTTGACTCCTCACCCACACCCACCCCAGATCTGAAAAAGGACAGCTGAAAAATTTGAAAATGTATTTTATAGAGCCATTAGCTATGACTTTTGAGCACTGACAGCATGAAATAATATACATAAAGTGCTTAGCACAGTGCCTGGGACACTAGGCACTTAATAAATGCCTATTCCCTTCCGCCTTCCCCTCTAGGTGTTTTTAGTGTTAAGTGTCTTTTTGTCCACCAGTGCTAAATTGCATGATTCTCCTGCAGATTAGGCACCTGGGGTCTTTACTTAAAACTGTAAGACATTATCTAACTAGCCCTCTTCAGCAATTCTTCCTAAGTGCCGAGGCTTCTTAGGCTGGTGGAGTGAGGGATGAACTGCATTTAAAATCTGTTTCTATTTAATGTCAGTTTTTTTCCCCATTTCTTGAATTTTATCTGTTAGTTTTCCCCACGCCCTTACTCTTTTTTGTGTCACTGCTCAAATATCTTCAGTTCCTCCAACTGATCCTTGCACAGGCTTGGCTTGATATGGAAAGGCCACCCAGAAACAGCAGCTGCTGGGGTAGAATGCTATGATTCAGCTCCTGAGCTGTGGAAGACACAGTAGCACTCTGTGACCTCCATCACCAAATTCATACTTCTCTTCTAAGTGGGTTTCAAGATTATCCACCAATTAGCCCCACTTTCTATCTCCATTTCATATTAATTCAATTCAACTCTGTATTTATTAAGCATACCCAGAAGAATATAAACACCTTGAGGGCAGGGACCATTTCATTTTTTGCCTCTGTATCTTTAGCGCCTAGCACAGTGTTGGGCATATAGTTGATGATGATAATAATAACTAACATTTATATTGTGCTTACTACACGCCAGGTACTGTGCTAAGCACTTTACAATTATCATCTTATTTGATCCTCATGACAACCCTGGGAGGTAAGTACTATTATTATCCACATTTTATAGATGAGAAAACAGAGGCAAATAGAGTTACGTGATTTGTCCAAGATTACACAGCTAGTAAGTGTCTGAAGCCAGATTCAAACCCAGATCTTCCTCACTGTAGACTCAGTGCCCTTTACTGCCATACTGAATTGAAGCTTACTATGTGCCAGGCTCTGGGGTTATAAAAATGAAAGAAGATACAGAAAAACCTTGTTTTCCAGGTGCTACCATATTTATGAACTGGCTTCACTTGTCACTACTTCATATCTGATCTCTTTGCTCACTCAGTGGAGGCTAACTGATACATACATACTTTGCTTTTCTCCTACATTTGCCCAATAATCTAATAATTATATAATCTATATATAATGCATTATGATAATTATATAAGCTATATATTACATATTATAATATATTATATATATAGATTGTATTCAAATCTATTGATTATTTTTTTAAAAATCTAAACAGTGGCCCATACTTTCTCTACAACTTATAATCTTAGACAATTGTCTATAGCAAGGGTGGGGAACTTCTAAGTCGTTGGGTTCGGCCTTTTGACTGGGTCCAAGTTTTCATATATATATATATATGATATAATATTATTATATATAAATGATAAAAAAAATTCAGGCCTTGCTTAGACCTTGTTGTCACAATTCTCAGGCATCATTTGCCAATTCCTTACCTTTGTGCCAGGCAATGTGCTGGGTACCACAGATCCAAATACAATAAAAGAAATAATCCTTTATGACAAGAAGAGGGTAGACACATGTGCACATAAAAGTATATATAGAGTAATTACGAAGAGAATACACATAAATACATACAAAGTAGTTGAATACTAGGTCACTCGGGAGGTAGGACCTAATCAAAGGGATCAGGCAAGGTTTCACATAGGAGGTGGTGGTTGGGCTGAGTTTTGAAAGAGAATGAGGATTCTAGGAAGGATGGACCAGAAGGGACAGCCTGAATGGAAAGTCAAAGAGACAATAGATAGAATAGCATGTGGGAAAAACAGAGAGAAGGTCAATTTTCCTGGATCACTGTATGTAGGAGGGGGAGTAGCATCCAATGAGACTGGAAAAATAGATCAGAGATAATTATGAACAATTTTAAAAGCTAAACAGAAATTTATATCATATCCTAGAGGTAATAAGAAATTAGAGTTCTTTCACCCCAAACCCACTTGCCCTACCTTTGTAGTCAAAATCTCGGCAGCAACACCATTGTTCTGAGGTCACCAAGCAGGTACCATCAAGATCCACTTGACTATGATTGATCTTTATCTGTTTTCACCCGTGATTCCAGGTACAGATAATTTTTTCCCCCTGTCCCTGGCGCTGCTCCAGGCTCCTATCTTTCCCCATCATGTTTCTCTAGAAGGCTCATGCAGAGCTGAATGGGCCAGGCTATATACTTCCTTCAAGACTCAGATCAAGCACCACTTTCCACATGAAACCTTTCCTGATCTCTCCTCCCCAAGTGCTAGTGCTGTCCCCCCTCAACTACCTTGTGTTTATATGTTTATATTTATAATTATTCTGTATGTATATGTTGTTTACCCAATAAAATAGAAGCTTTCTGAGAACAGGGAGAGTACCCTTTTTGTCTTTGCATCCCTAGCATCTAGCACATAATAGGTGCTTAATAAATGCTTGTTGATTGTGTGAATTTATAGCTGATATACTCTATAGATACATGTGCCCCAGAGATCATAAGATCCTACATTTAGAGGAGGGAACCTCAGAGGTTACCCAAACTCTCCATTTTATAGAAGAGTAAAGTAGAGGCCCAGGAAGCAAAAATGAGTCGCCCAAGGTCACATGGAGTCAATATTCTTTCCACTATACCACGGTTGCCCCTACCTCCCCCCAGACTTAAAATTAAGTGTTTATTTGCATCTGAGTAAAAGGCAAGATGTTATGACCTAAAAAGCTTTAAATGATTTGGCCCAGTGGCTACCTCAGAGACTGCCTCCTCCCCCAGCTCTATCACATCAATTAAAATGCTTTGACATACTCCTGCTGACAGTTCTGAAATTCCTCCTTCGAGGGAATTGGAGGCTGGGTGTTTTTCTTGGAGGCCACTTGCTTGTGGAATTTCTTGCCTGCCCTGCTTTGGCAGAAGTCCAGTCTGTTGACCTTCAGGGCAGTGTGAGACTCATCCCTTTCGATTGTGATTTTATTGATCCTAACATGTGCTGATTTGGCTGCATCTCTTTTATGGATTTTAATTACTCAGCTTTGGTGCAGAGGGGAAGGGTCGCCACTCAGCCCTGAGGTGATTCAATCACTGAGAGTGTGACATATATATGTACATATGTATATGTATATACCTCTAAGAAGTCATCAATATATTTTAAAGCTACAGAATCAACACCCTTCATTGGATCCAGTCCAAAATGAAAATGACTTCTGAAAGAAGCCATGACCATGGGAGCAGCAACATTTCTTGGCTTCGCATTCCAGGAGCAGGGAGGTAAGCAAAGTTCTGAGGGCCAGCCTTCAGAAGGAGCCCACCATGGATCGATATAGGAGCTTCGGTTGTAGGGATGTGCTACAACCGAACACTCCACTTACACAGATGGGGTGTGTGAGCAAGAGAACACTGGACAGGAAACAGGTGGCACCTCCATTCTCTGAAAAAAGTACCAGGTTGTAAGGTACAATCAAAAATAAATATATGCCACACTGCCAGCATATTCAGGAAGAACTAAACTTGAAGGCTGTTGTTCTCATTATGTTGGAAGACGGCTTTCTTCAGCTGTGGCCTCCTTTCCTGCTCACTATTTCTGAGGGTCTTGAGGTGTGTGTGTGTGTGTGTGTGTGTGTGTGCGCGCGCGTGTGTGTGTAGTCATTTTCAGTATGCCTGACTCCTCATGACCACCTTTCAGATTTTCTTGGCAAAGACACCAGAGTGTTTGCCATTCCTTCTCCAACTAATTTTACAGATGAGGAAATTGAGGCAAGCAGGGCTAGTTGACTTGCCCAGGTCACACAGCTAGTAAGTGTCTGAGGCTGGATTTGAACTCGGGCCTTCCTGATTCCAGACACTCTATCCACTGTGCCACCAAGTCTTGAGAGGTAACACAGTATACGCAAGAAAGCTAGCCTCTGAGCCAGGAAGTCCTGGGTTCAGGGTCAGCCTCTGACATATACTGGCAAGCAATTTAATCTCTCAGTGCTTCAATTGTCTTAGCGTCAAACTCAAATAGATACACTGTAGAAAGCATGTTGACTAAGAGAACCACAAATTAACACTATCTATGTTGTATTGTATTTTTATTTATTTTACTCAACATTCCTCAATTACATTTATTTATTTATTTATTTATTTATTTATTTATTTATTTGTTTGTTTGTTTGTTTGTTTGTTTGTTTATTTTTAGGCAATTGAGGTTAAGTGACTTGCCCAGGGTCACACAGCTAGTAAGAGTCAAGTGTTTGGTCTGAGGCCGGATTTGAACTCAGGTCCTCCTGACTTCAGGGCCGTTGCTCTATCCACTGTGCACCTAGATGCCCCCCTCAATTACATTTTAATCTGGTCCTGTTGTACTTGAGAATTTTTCTGGCTACTTGCCCCATGCATAGGAAGAGAGTTTGACCTCTCTGCTCAAGACAAACATGACTCTGTGTGCAGGGGAGGTGCTACCTACATCAATAGAGAGCTTCCTCATCTTGGGAGTTCCCTATACCAGTGAAATTGGAGGTCCAGTTTCTATCCCTTTCATTTTACTGCGTGTTAGGGCATAAGAGCCACTGAAAAAATTTTATAATCCTAAAGAGGAAAACTAACAGCCATGGCATCAGCCCCTCGGGGCAGCTCCTCAGACCTGTTAAAGCTGTGGGCTGGGCTGCAGCCACTTCCATGCTCCCCACCCCTTCCCTTAGAACATGCAATATGACAAGAAATGGGCTACAGTTGGACAGAGGGACCTGGAACGTGGTTTAAAAGCATGATTTGTGGAATGGAAGATACTGAACCAAGTATCAGTCCTAATGGACTTAAAACAAAATCAACAAACATTGATTGTGTCTAATATTTGCCAGGAAGTGTACTAAGTGCTAGAGATACAAAGACATCAGTGAAAATTCTTATACTGAAGGAACTTAGATTCCATCAGAAAAAATAGCATATACAAACACACACATACAAAATGTATAAAAAGTAACATAAAAAAATCTCCTACCAGCATCTGGGGAGATCAGAAAAGATTTGGGGATGCTCTTTTTATTTCTATTTTTCTGTGAGGCAGTTTCACACACACACACACACACACACACACACACACGCACACACACACACACCACCACCACCACCACCACCACCACCACCAACACCAACCACAAACAAAACTCTATCCTAGAGTCACATGGCACCCATCCTTGGCTTTTGAATACTTTTTCCCCTCTCTATCTTTCCTCTCTCTAGATCTATGGATTTTTCCCATCATCTTTCTGTCATTTCTTTGTACTCAGTGCCACTGATTCTATCCACACTGCCTTTCATCCTGTCACAATATTACCTATTTTTCTCTTCCTCTCTCAGATGCTACTCTCCTCACCTCAAACTGGGCACATGTGCCTTCATGACAGAATTCTGTTTTCTGCAGCTGGTTAGCTCAGTTGGTTCATGGACCCTGCTAACATGAATTTGGTCTTCCTCATGGCCCAGTCAGTTTTGCTCCATTCTAGCTGCCAACTGGCTGCCAGCTAACCCTTGCCAGATGGCTTGCCACTGGGTCACATGGAGGAATGGGCTAGAGAGCATGGATAGATGGACTGACAGAAAGCCATCATTGTAGTTGGACATACAGTTAGAAGTCTATACCCTGGTAAGGACAGGTCACTAGCTAAGATGAGATAGTTTATGAAGGATAGGACTCAAAAAGAGATTTGAATGAACTCACTCTACTTGACAACATGGACATTGACTTTTGGCAAGCATTTTGAAAGTTATTTTTCTTTTTCAATATGCATTTTTACCCAAATAAAGTAGGAATTGTTTAAATAAAAGTTTATTCTTATTAATTTTTTGCAGCATGAATAGGCAGAGGGAAAGCTTGAATGATAACCAATATTCATATAGTATTCTGTGTATATGCATGCATATATATGTATTTATGTGTGTATATATATACACATATGTGTCTATGTATGGAAGGTATTCCAAAAGTGTTAGTGCAGTTTTAAGCCATTAATGTTTAAAACTATGCTGCCTTGTGGGAGACATCCCACATGCATATAGGCATACCTCAGAGATATTGCGGGTTTGGGTCCAGACTACCACGATAAAACAAATATTGCAATAAAGCGAGTCATGTGAATTCTTTTGTTTCCCAGTGCACATAAAAGTTATATTTATACTATACTGTAGTCTATTAAGTGTGCAATAGAATCATGTCTAAAAAATGTACATACCTTAATTAAAAAATACTTTATTACTAAAAAATGCTAACCATTTTCTGATCCTTCAGCAAGTCATGGTCTTTTTGCTAGTGGAGGGTCTTGCCTCAGTGTTGATGGCTGTTAACTGATCAAGGTGGTGATTGCTGAAGGTTGAGATGGCTGTGGTGGCTTTTAAAAATAAGATATATAATAAAATAAGACATAACGCATATCAACTTAGTCATAAATGTAACATTATTTACATTTAACTGTATTTCATTTATTTTGTTGAATATTTCCCAATTACATTTTAATCTGGTTCTGGCCACACTCAGAGTATTCTGGTCATGTGTTTAACACCTCTGCTCTAAGCAATTAAATCTCTAAGTTGCAGAGACAATGCTAACCTGCATCGGTAAAGGCAGTTTCCTCATCAGAGAGTCTCCTATATCACTGAAATTATAGGTACAATCTCCATCCTGGGAGGTAGGTACTATAGGTGTAATTGTTATCATCTCCATTTTACAGACAGCAAAACTGAGGCACATGGAGGTTAAAGGACTTGCCAAAGATCACACAGTTAGTGAGGGTTAAAGGCAAGACTTTCAGCTCAGCTCTTCCTGACTCCCAGCCCAACACTCCTTCCACTGCAACATATTGTTCCTCTAGGCAGAGGTTAGATTACTAGGTAAAGGATTTCATACTCTCTATTAATTGCGAATCCCAAACCATTATATTGGGGGTAAGACATGAAAGTGCCTATTCTTGTACATAGGCAGAAATCTTCAAAAAGTCACATGTCCCTTGTCCCTATGTGTATAACCTCTTGCATCTTTTCAAAAGTATTAGGATCAATAGCTTTCACTTAAACCAAAGAGAATAAAACAGACCTTGCCCAAATGATAAGCAGCCCTGGACTAGGGGTTAAGTGCCCTGAGTTTCCCTTTCTAGTTGTGTCACTTTAGGCAAGTCACTCCAAGGGTCTCAGTTTCCTCTTATGTAAAATGAACTGTTTTGACTATATGACCTCCCAAATCCTTTCCATTTCTAATATCTAGGATGGTGTTGGGGTGGGCCTGATGCCAGCCGCCAGCACCTTGTTGGTTCAGGGCTTGATCTGGGAACAAAGTAAAGTACTCATATGTCATTGAGCAATTAACCAAACGAGGTTTATTTTGCCCTAATACAACAAAGATATGGTGGCACTTAGCTTGTATAATGTTGGCTCCCATCATTTGCAGAAGGAAACATGTCTGATTGTCAGGGCAGGGTATGATGACTGATGTGGTCTTCACACATCCTCTGAATGAGAGAGCCCCCAGCTCCAAGTAGGTGGGACTTTTTATGCGCTAAAGTGACCAGGAAACTGCATCAAGGGAGGCTGGGGGCCAATCAGGTCCCATTGTCAGTTTTATTGCCTTCTAGGAGCAAACAATCCTTGTTGCAGAGAAACAGAGCACTCTGGTCCTATCACAGATGGATTCTATGATATTTGATTCTAGTTTCACCACTACTTGCCTTTCACAGTCATCAATGGAAAATTTTCAGGTTTCATAAGAACTAATAATTTCACGATTTTGTTTTTCTACTTGAGGAAAATCAGAAGTAATGATATTCTGCTCATATAAACATATTTGTAGCAGCCATTTCATAATGAAAAAACCTGCAAACAAAATGAGGGTCTATCAATGGAGGGGTGATGAAACAACCCATGGCATAGGAATGCATTGGAATATTATTTCCATAAAAACAACTAATATAAAGAATACGAAGCAATCAGAGAAAGTTAGGAAGAGTAATATGAACAAATACAGAGTGAAATAATAAGAACCAAGAAAATCACCTACAAAATGATGTAGGGGAAAATAACTTTGAAAGACATCAGAACTCTGATCAATGCAGTGAACAATTTTAATATTGACTTCAAAGAACTGACAGTGAAGCTTTTCTCCCTCTTCTCAGTAGAAAGGCATAAAACTGCATGCAGAAAGTTCTCAGATAAGGTTAATATATTGGTTTGTTTTTTCTTAATTATGCTTTTTTTTGTTACAAGGAAGAGTTGGAGGGAGCAGAACATTATTGAGAAGTGATAGTAATATAAAAAATCAATAAGATTGTTTTTATTAAAAAAAAGATATATAAGCTGAAGAGTTCTCCTCAGTTGTGCTGTAAGGTCTCCTTGAACACACCTACTGTGGGAATGTTTTCTTCAAAAACAGTCTCTGCCAATAGGGACCTTAGGAAGTAATAAGACTTTACTCCCTAAAACTGCAACATTGAGCATTCCCACTTCCCCAAAACACATGGAGTTGTGGATGCCTGCCAAAGAGTACTATAAAACCTAGGCCTATGAACAAAGGAATATCACCAGTATGAATGTTGAAGATATTTCCAACCCCTAAACCACCCTTGCTTTTCAGTGTCTGCCACCAGCAGAGTTCCTGATCCCAAAGAGTTTTTGTTGTTGCTTAGT
The DNA here is from genome assembly GCF_900497805.2 of Vombatus ursinus. Classification (NCBI taxonomy): domain Eukaryota; kingdom Metazoa; phylum Chordata; class Mammalia; order Diprotodontia; family Vombatidae; genus Vombatus; species Vombatus ursinus. The sequence continues at coordinate 8,015 of NW_020953129.1, read as the reverse complement.
CATTTCAGTCAGGTTTGATTCTTTATAACTCCATATGGGGGTTTTCTTTGCAAAGAAATTGGAGGGGTTTGCCATTTCCTTCTCCACCTCATTTTACAGATGAGAAAACTGAGGCTAACCAGGTTAAGTGACTTGCCCAGGGTCACCCAGCTAGTAAGTGTCTGAGGCCAGATTTGAACTCAGGAAGATGAGTCTTTCTGACTCCAGGCCCAACACTGTGCCACCTAGCTGCCCTAAAAAGAGTTTGCAAACCCAGTTTTTCCATCTTCCATAGGTACTACTATCTCTCCTCCATCTCTATTTTTGCATCTTGCATAGTCTCTTTGAAAGTCTCATTCAGTTTTTTTTCTGGCTAAGTCTTCACAACCTGTGATATGTCCCAAGATCTTTCATTGGCATACTCTGGGTAGGAGGGGTAGGGGTGTAAAAAAGTTGAAATTCACATGCAAGATAAGAAAGAGAAGTCAGGGAAAGAGAGAAGATAGTACTTAAACTCTTTTTTTTTTCAATTTGTAGTGTCTTCTCCCTCTTTCTACCTAGTTATCTCTACTCAGGTCCAAGTCTAAGGAGTTATTTAGCAGAACGACCGTCCCCAAATGTTAAGGACAAATCATGATGAGACTGAGGGTTAAAGTCAGATTGCATCTTTAGGAACTCAGGTTTCATTTTGCCGTTCATTGAGATTATCTTCCAAAGAAGCCAAAAGCTGTTTTCTCTCTGATGATAACAAATATCCTTGGCCCTCGAAAGGAGCTCACAAAAAAAGGAATACATTGCCAGGCAGTGTATATCCCAGGACACACATGAAGCCAAGCATAGCTATCATCAGATATGTTGGCATAAATGCAGGAATGCAGCTGAATAGTGTCAAGATGATGCATTCTAATAGTCCTTTTGCCACATTGAGAGGAGGAGGAGGAGGGGACACAGAGAAGAATCCCCTGCAGGAATTACCAGAATTTTTTGAGGACTTCATAAAGGAAGCTGGCTTTACTACAGCTGGGACACCACACGAGCTTCCTTCGTTGTGCTTTGCCTGAGGGAAGGGCTGAGGGATGTAAATTGACATGGAACTGATTTGTACTGACCACCTGTGTAGCCATGAAAGAGGTTTGATTTTTTTTTAAATATGTTGCAAGTTGCTAAATATCCTTGGTTGTAGCAGAAAGAGGGCTTAGCCATTCTCCTCATACTTCAACACTTTAAAGGGCTGTATTACTTGCGTGGACATTCTTTCAACTGACCCAGAGCAAGATCCCTCCACACCTGCGGATGTAACAAATAAATAAACAAACCCTATCAGTTTGGATTTCATATATTTGTTAAATATCTAGGACCTGCTAGACAGTATACCAGGTGCTAGGGATAGAAATATTAAAAATGATAATCCCTGCCCTCAAGGAGCTTACATTCTAGTGATGAGGATGGGATCTGGACCCCAGAAAGGAAAAATCCTGAATTTTCCCACATGGACAAATCTCTGGTGTTTGCCTGAGGCCATCAACTGGCCGTTCTCGTGGCTATGCCCAATCTCCCAATTCATTTCCCTTAAGTAAGCCTAGCCCTCCATTGTCTTACCTCCCTATGGCCCCCCCCCACTTCCCACCCTTAATCCTAGCTAGGCTCCATTCTCCCTTGGCCACGTGGTCCAGGTCCCTGGTTTTCTATCACCTCACAGTCCCAGCAGACTGCTTGGCCACTCCTAGATCCCTCCCACAATCTTTCTGTATATAAGGTCATCTTGTCTCCATTATGGTGCTCAGATTCTTATAATCTAGCCACTCATCAGATTCCTTAGGAGTCTGCCCATCATGATGAATGATCTAATAAACCTTGTCTTTGGCTAAAAGAAGGCTTGGGCCTAATTCTTTTGGGCAGGACTCCGTCTCTTGCTCTCGATATTTTGGGGTGGGGTCCCAGCACCCCTAACCCTCTAAACCTCAACATTTGTAGGTGAATATGACATATTCACAGATAAGTTGTTGTCTTTGTTCTTCATTCTTTTCATATCTGATCGAATCTTCATGACTCCATTTGAGGTTTTCTTTGCAAAGATACTGGAGTGATTTGCCATTTACTTCTCTGGCTCATTTTACAGATGTGGAAACTGAGCTAAAAAGGATTAAGTGAGTTGACACAGCTAGTAAGTGTTTGAGGAAGATGTGTCTTTCTGACTCCAAGTGACAATCTATCCATTGCACCACCTTGTGTGGTTTGTCCTTCGTTCTCCAAGAGGACTGACATCAGGGAGATGAAGACATGACTTGCAACTAACTTTGATTTGAGTGAGGGAGGGCTGTGCTAAGTCACAGTCTCATTTTCTCCTCCAGAGACATCTAGGCCCAGCGGCCAGATATTGATCAGGTTGACTGCAGATGGCCCAGGATGCAGTGGGAAACCTTGGCCCTTTAAAGCTAAGGTCTTTTCAGGTTCTCACTCTGAGTAAGGCTACACACATTCAGTGAATAGGCCTCTTTAAGAAGTGAGTGAAGGGATGGCCCCTTTAATTTAAAAAATATATATATCAAATTGAGAGGGGAAGACCTTCAGAGTAACTGACCAAAAGAGAAAAAGTTATTATTTACATTCACTCTGAGCTAGGAGGGCCCAAAAAATAACCATTAAGTGGTGCTTGGGCAGGAATCTATTGTTGTCCAATTGAGGAGCTCCAGAGTGAATTGGGTTTAAGGCTTGGTCTTTGAGAAAGAAATCTAGCCAGTAAACCCCAAGTAGCCAACACAATAAGTACATTTAGGATATAAACCAAGTGGTACCTAGTGATTTGTGCCCTGACAAATGGTCCAATCAGGAAACACCTGTGGAAGAAGGAGGTATTCAAGGAGACCTTTGAAGAAACTAGGGTTTCCAAGAAGGAGAAGCAAGAGAAGAGCATTCCAAGCACAGAGAGCATCCTGTGCAAAGGTATAGGTCATAGGAGATGGTTTATCATGTATGAGAAACAGCAAGTTGGGCAATCAGGCTGAAGCATAAAGGGTATAATGGGGAATAATGTGGAATCAGCCTGGAAAGCTAGGCTGGAGTGAGACTGTGAAGGACTTGAAATGCCAAATGGAGTATTTATTTAATCCTAGAGACAAGAGGGAGCCATTAGAGCTTCTTGAGCAAAGGGAGTAACATAGCATGACTTTTAGGAATATGTATGATAGTAGCTATATGGAGGATGAATTGAAGAGGAGAGAGGCTTCAGGCAAAGAGCCCACTCAGAAGGGTAATACAATACTCCAGGCTAGAATGGGTATGGTATAAATAGAGAAAGGCTGTTGGATGAGAGAGATGTTAAGGTGGAAAAACAATTGGAAAAGTAGGATGAGAGAGAGTAGGGAGTCCAGGATGACACATAGTTGAAGGACTGCAAGAATGGTGATGATATCCTCAACAAAAAGGCAGAATTTAGGAGAAGAGGTAGGATTAGGGTGAGAGGTATTGTATGTATTAAGTTTGAGATGCCTATGGACTATCTAGGTAGAGATGTAGTTTTGAAATTCAGGAGAAGGGGGAGGGTTAGATATATAGATCTGAGATTCATTTGCATAGAGATGAAAGTTTAATCCATAGGATCTGATGAACTCTCCTAGAGAGGATGAAGAGAGTAGAGGGCCAAGGGCAAATCTCTAGGTTACACCCACAGTTAGGGGACAGGATCCAGATCATGAACTTGCAAAATATTGTAAATATACAGTCCAATAAGTAGGAAGAGAACCCTGAAAGAACATAGTCACAGAAACCCAAGGAGGAGAAAGAATCCAGAAAGATGGCATGGTCAATCATTCAATGTGTATTATTCAACTTATCCTATGTGCCAGGCAAATCCAGCAGTTGACAACTTAAAGAAAAAAATGAAACAAAAACATCTGCCCTCCAAAGTGTCAAATATGGCAGACAAGTCAAGAAGGATGAGGACTGAGAAAAGATCACTGGATTTGGTCTTAAAGACATCTTTGGTGACCTTGGAGAGAGCAGATTCAGTTGAGCAGTGGATATAGAAGCCAGATTTTAAGAGACTGAAAAGTGGGTACAAATTGAGAAAGTGGAGACAAGGAGTATGGATAGTATTTTCAAGTGCACTGGCTGGGCAAAATAGGAAAGATATGGGATGGTAGCTTGAAGATGGCAGAGTCAAGTGGAGGTTTATCAAGGATGAGAGAGATAGGAGTTTGCTTTTAGGCAACAAGGAAATAGCCCCTGGATACATAGAAGTTAGAAATTAGAGGAATGGGGGATAGATAAATGGACAAGATCCTAGAGGAGATGGGAGGGGAATAAGATCAGTTAATTGATTGGTAGTGGCCTCTGCCTCCCCAGGGAATTCCTCAAGACTTCCTAAAAGAATTATTTCCTTATATAGTCTTTCAGACTTAGAGTCCTACCCTGAGCTGTCTACCTACATCCTTTCCCCAACTATCACCCCCATATACAAGCAGGCACACTGAAAAGGAATTCAGAGTTTCTAGTAATTCAAATAGTCTCCTACTCTGATGCATTTCTTCCCCAGGGTTATATGCCCTTATGGCTTATATTTACTATCATGGATAGTCCTTCCCTCATAAAGGAAAAGAATTCAGAGATATTAGGGAATCAATAACCCTATGGTTCACATGACTCAGTCTAAGGTGCTCATCTACATTACGGCTCCTTTGTTGTGGCCATCCTTTCCCTTTGAGGCTAAGGTTGGCAATGGCTCCTTCTCTCCTTCTGTCTCTCCAACCCCCTGCCAATCTAGTCTTCTCTGCATTCCTGAATATGTGTGATTCCCTGGAGAACCTCGATGATTGTGCAGCCCTCTCTCCAGGGAACCACGTCCAAGACTGTGAGTAGCCTCATTCCTCTCTGGCAGTTCACGTGTCCTTTTAAAGGCCTAGTTCAGCCCTTTAAAAAGTTCAACCATGTAAACTTCCACCTCAATCTCCTTGTTGCTGCTTCAGCTCCAAAGCTGAGAGGTTTAGTCAATTCTGGAACAAAAGGCCAAGTCAAAAGAAAACAAGGACCCAGGACGAGGCAAAATCACATATTGTCAAAGAGTCTCTACCTTGTAAAAGAGACACTAGTGAGAGAGCTAAACACTCCTCCTGTGGCATGCCTGGGCAATCCAATACTTATGCATATATATATATATATATATATGCATGCATATTCACACATAAACATACATAAATACATATACACATGCTACATAGGATGTAGACGTATATACATATATACACACATGTATGAATGATATATGAATGAAAAGGGGGAGAGACAGAGACAGAGAGAAAGAAGAAAGGAATAGAGACAGAGGGAGAGAGAGAATGTGAGTTCATTTCCTCTCTGCCTGTCATTTTTATTCCCTATGAATTCAATTTTCCTGTGAATCTTTATGGGAAAATTCTGAGGGTAGAGGGATGTTTTTTTGTGTTCTTGTAGCTAAGGTCTACAGATGAATAAGTGAGGGAAGGGATGGCTTTAGTACATAAAGAAAGGATCCAAGGTCACTTCCACACCTACTTGTTGAAGTAGGAATTCAGCGGATCTTTCATCTCGTAAGGGGCATTTGACAAAGGTACACATGTACTAAGTACCTAAGTGCAGTTTTAATGAAAAGAATTTCATGGTGCTGTTATAGGGCAGACACTTTAAGAGTATGGGTCGGGGGAGAATAATAAAGGTGAAGAGTTACCTGAGATCTTCTAAAAGCTCCCTTTCTAGAGAAAAGCACCTGGCTGTTGTGTAAGATGAATCACCCTGAAAGCCTCAAGTTCATTTACATATCTTTCTTGAGTAGTTTAACCTCGTTCTTCCTCAAATGATGTATTTGTTAAATTCTGCAGACATCTGATTCTATGTGTCACGATGGTACTTGAAGCCTATTTCTGGTTAAATAGAATAGCCTTTGAAATTTTCTCTCACACACTCTGCTCAGAGAGTGTACAATAAGGAAATTCATTTCCTTCTCTACAAGAAAAGTTAATGATCATTTTCCATTATATTAAAATATTACCCATTGTTATGACTTCAGTTTAATGTTGCTGCAGAAATCACTGTGCTCTGTCTGTGCTGCTTAACTGTGTGCAGTGGCTCAGGTTCCCTTGTGTTATTTTCAGAGTTTCTCCAAGAAAAAAAAATGATCTGTTTAAGATGAGTTATGAAAAAAATGGCAAATATCACCAGTTCTTGGGAATTATTAGGTAATTATATTCTTAAAATCATTTTTTACTGGGAAAAAAATCTGATTTCTCGCTATGTTGTCTACTGAATCCAATTATAAATGCCATTGTGAGCCTCCAAATCGGGAACATGAACTTCATTTCAAAATGAGGTGAATATACTAAAGTGTTAAGACAAATGTTTCTCTTTTAGAAGCAATGGGATGTAGAATTACAGAACTATTTTATTATAATATCTACGGTATCTTATACAAAAGAAGTTTCCCTCCCACCTCAGGGGAAGGAATTCTTGTTAGTATCCAAGGGGAGGGACATAAAGCAAGGACCAGAAAGTAGGAATACTGAAAAACCAAGGTGGTTGCAGAGGATTCAAAATCTCCCTGGGTGAGCAGGGTGTTGTTTCTCACTATTGTTTAACAGATTCAAGGTCATTGGGACCAAGAGTCCAACTATCTGGTAGAGTGCCTAGTAGGGACAAGGAGATGAAAGAGAGATGAAAGGTGTGTGTAATATGGTGGAGTGAGACTGTCACCCAGTAGGGAGGGGAGAGAGAGGGAACTTGACAAGAGCCATTCAAGCAAATCACCTGAAGTCAATCAAGCAGTGGGTCTGAAAGAAGTGGAATATATTCAGCCTTTCATTTCTATTCCCCTTTCATTTGGCTTTGTGTCTGTGGAGGAACTCGGAGTGAATTTTCTGGGGACTGATGCTTTTATTCTCTTAACCTTGAAATAAGAAGAGGAGTAGGAGGAAGAGAAAGACTTTGGAAAAGGAGGAGCAATGGCACTGGTGAATGTGGGCCCACTACAAATGTCAAGGACCAGGTTTCATTTTGGGTGGCCCAGTTATTTTTTTGAATATTTATTTCCAGAAAGTCTAATGCTTAGCAGGATCTTTCCTTTTTGAAGCTCTTACCAACTCTACCTCCCTTCTCACAGGCACAGAGCACCTAGTAATCATTTTCCACCAATGAGGAGAGTTTTATGCAAACGGAATTGAGCCCCAGGTTATATGTGTACCACATAATGACTATTTGTATTTATATTGGTGCAAATATTTTCACACACATTATGGGCTGCCCACCCAATATATTGCTATCCTCGTAAAACTGAGATATCCATGGACACATCAATAGAATATAAACTCCCTAAGGGCAAGGACAATTTCATTTTTGTCTTTGCATCACTTTCAACAAGTATAGTGATAAGTATACAGTAGGTACTTAATAAATGCTTTTTAAAAAATTGCTTTGAATTCATGAGCAGTATGATAGTGGACATCACCCTGAATTGTAGGGTCAGTAGAAATTCCATTTTAAAGGCTGAATTTTTAGAATGCTGCCATTTCTTTTTTTAAAGGCTGGGCTGTTGCAATGAAGTTGTTAGTAGAGAGGACATGTATTGTGACCAATGATACTATAAGGTGGTATTTTGGTTCTATTTTTGTTTTTATTATTATCAGATGGAAGAGTATGGCAGATCTTCTCCCTGTATATCACAAAAACCTAGGCCTGGAGGCAAGACACCTTTAATTTGTATTTACCCTGGTTGCACTTTCTCACTGTTCATTTTCACAATGTATAACAATTGGTATCCCGTGAAGAATGCAATTTTTTTTAAACCATTGACATCAGAGAAATGAATTTTCTAAATATTTGTTTTACCTAGTTCACTAGTGGCCATGGAGAATAGAAGTAGGAGCTTGGCTTTGGTAAATGTGTACATGAATCCAGGGCAATACAGGCCTTCCTGGACAAAAGAAGAGTTCCATTGATGTTTACTTGACTAGATACCTTGAAAATCACATACTTTTTTTGTTTTCACAACGATGTTAGTCCGAGTGTCCTTATCA
>NW_020953128.1:0-27382 GCF_900497805.2 Vombatus ursinus | reverse complement strand
AGAGAAAGAGAGAGAGAGAGAGAGAGAAAGAGAGAGAGAGAGAGAGAAGGAGGATATAAATCTGTAAGTTATTGATACAGAGATGATAATTAAATCCACGGGAATGAATGAAGTCACAAGAGAGAATAGAGAGAGAGAAGAATGGGAAAGGGGAGCCAAAGCCAAAGTCTTGGGGAATACCCAGTATAGAGGCATGATCTGGATGATGAACCTGAAAAGGAAACTAGGAAGAGGTTAGACAAGTAGGAAAACCAAGAGATAATAGTGTCATGAAAGCCCTGAGACAAAGTAATATCCAGGAGAAGAAGGTGTTAACAATGTCAAATTCAGCATGTGGTTGAGAAGGATGAGGATTGGAAAAAGATCATCTGACTATATCTACCCTCTTTTTTTCCATTCACATGGTCACCACCCTAGTTTGGAACCTCTTCACCTCTTACCTGCACTATTAAAGGAGCTTCCTAATTGGTCTTCTTGCTTCAGATCTTTGCCCTTTCCAATCGATCCTTCCACACAGCTGCCAAATTGATATTCCTAAAGCATAGATCTGATAATGTCACTACCCTCTTTGAGAAGGTCGAGTTACTCTCTTTTGCCTCTAGGATAAAATATAGACCTTTCTGTTTGGCATTTAAAGGCCTTCATGGTTTGACTCCAGCTTACCTTTCCAAGCTTTTTTCACACATTCCTCCCTTTCTTGTTCTCTACGTTTCAGCCAAACTGATCTCCTTACCATTGTTCCATGTGGCACAACATTCTATCTCCCATCTTGTCATTTCCACTTCTTGGAATCCCTAGGTCTCCTGAAACCTCAACCCAAGGTTCATCTCCTACATGAAGTCTTCCTTACCTAATCCACTGAGGTGATACTCCCCCACCCCGAAATTATCTTGTTTTTGCTTTGTACCAATTTCTATTTACTTACAAGCTGTTTGAGTTGAGTTGAGTTGAAGAGAGATCTAAGATTTGTATTGTGGACACCACTACCACCAAACAAATCGTACCATGGAATAAGTACAGGGGAAACAAGAAAGCTCCTAAGTGATGGGATACCCATTTGACCTGATCCCCTAATTTGCCCCAAAGTAACATTTTCAAAAACACACCCATTATACAAAATGAGGCACAACTGAAATTTGTTATGTTACCTCATTTAATTGGTTATGTTATCTCATGCTATCTCATTTAGTTCTCACAACTCCATGAGGTGGGTGCTGATAATATCCTTATTTTACAGATGTGAAAACTGAAACCAAGAGAAGTTTGTGACTTTCCAATGGTCACACAGTAGGTGTCTGATGTGAGAATTGAATTCAGGTGTTGCTGACTCTAAGTCCAGAATTCTGTATCCATTGCACTGTCTTGCTGCCTCTCCAAATAAAGTAGTGAAAATTCCCATTATTCCTAGGATTATGTTCACAATTTTTAGAAAGCATATTTAGAAACAGGAAATGTGGAGAAGTAAAACAAACTCCATGCGTGATGCTCAGCTCAGTAACAAGAAAGTAGGTCAGTGATAAAGCATCCGTGTTGGGGAGTTAAAGGGGCATTATTTATATGATCAGTCTTAGGTCCATCTCCCAGTTCCAGGCATTTTCTCTGGTTCTCCCTGATGCCTGGAACACTCTCCCTATCCCATGCTGACTGACTACTGATCTCCCAGGCTTCCTTTAGTCCCACCTAAAATCCCATCTTCTACAGAAAGCCTTCTGCAATACCTCTTAATTCCAGTGTCTTCCCTCTGATAATTATCTCCTACTTATCCTGTATATAGCTTGCTTTGTATATATTTATTTGCATGTTCTGGCCTCCATTAGATTGTAAGTTCTATGAGGGTAGGGACTGTCTGCCTCTTTTTTTTTTTTAATCTCCAGCACTGAGTACAGTGCCTGGCATGTATTAGGTACTTAATAAATGTTTGTTAGTTAATTGACTGATTGATTAGGTAAGGCTAAATAGGATGCGAAACAAAGCCTGAGCAGAGCTAAGACTGACAATGACTTGCTGGAAATGCAGGTAGCTGAATTGTGGAATCATCATCCAAAGGAAATGGGAAGTTCCTTGTCTGAGTTGTGTAACTGTGACTTTGCTTCTGACTACAGCAAAGCGGGAGAACACTGCCTGGTCTGGCTCACCAGGCAGTTGCACTTACCCAATGGGGATTCTCTAGTATGATATGTTTGTGAGCTCCAGGGTATTAAGTTAGAAAATGTTGGAGTTATCTCATATGTGTATTTAGAAAGGAAGTATGACTTTCTTTCTCTCTTTCTTTTTTTTCTCCTACAAATATAATGAATGTAGGATACTATAGTGGGAATATCCACTAAGAGGAATCGGGATTCAGGTTGTGATCCCACTTCTGATAATAACTAGTTAGGTGACCTTTGACTTCTCCGGATCTCAGTTTCCTCATCTGTAAAAAAGTATGTGGAAGGGAATAAAATGGCTTCTAAGGCCCCTTCCAGATCTAACAGGCTGTCAGTGTCTAATGGCATTTATAGGCATTTTCAACCTGAATATTTAAACAGCTCGCATGGCACATCCTTCACTCTGTCTCGGCACTGACACCTACACCGTGGAGCCCAGCTGCCTGCCTTCCCCGTATCTGAAGCCACAGTACTTCTATTCTAATCAGAATCAGTGAGTTTCCTCTGGGATTTTCTCCTAGAAGCGCCAAGTGATATGGTTCCCTAGGCTAGCCTGCAGGATGTGTCAGCTTAGTGGGATGTATCAGATCCCTCCCACATGGAGAAACCTCGCTAAGCACGGCTCACAGCAGAGAGGATGAACTAGGAGTAAGGGAACGGCTTGCCTATCTGGAGCAAGAGCCTGTTTGCTGGAGGGAACGAGACCTCGGCCTGAACAGCTCCTCAAACCTCAAGTTCAAATCCCAGGAGGTTTGATTCAGCCTTTTGTGTTTTGGAGACAGGTGTTGAACAGCGACTGCCATGCACTGTCCTCTGTGTAAGCAGCTCTGGGAGAGACATTTAAAATGCCATGTCAGAGCAGAACTTTCCTCCTCCACACAATAGCAGCCCCTTTGGTATTTCGAGAATGGGTCGCTCTTCTCACCTGCGGGGAGCAGCAGGCAAATGGCTCTCATCTCCCCGGGGGATTCTTCCGTTGACCTGAGTTTGTTGTTTGTTTGTTTGGACATTTTTCTTTGTTTTGCTTCCGAGTTGAGCCCAGTGGGAGAAGTAGAGTCAATCTGACTGGTGATTGGACTCACGTGTTGCAGGGGGGTGGGGGGGGGTACGGTTCTCCCTCTCCTCTCTGTTGTTGTTCAGTCCCTTCTGACGTTTCGTGACCTTATTTGGGATTTTCTTGGCAAAGATACTGGAGTTATTTGCCATTTCCTTCTCCAGCTCCTTTTTACAGATAAGGAAACTGAGGTAAACAGGGTTAAAAATGACTTGCCCAGGGTCACACAGCTACTGAGTGTCTCAGGCCAGATCTGAATTTAGGAAGATGAGTCTTTCTGATTCCAGGTCCCTAGCTCTATCCACTGACTTATCTCCCCTACACCATCACAACTTTCATTCCTACATAAATGGGCTCTCTCTCTCTCTCTCTCTCTCTCTTTCTCTCTCTCTCTCTCTCTCTCTCTTTCTCTCTCTCTCTCTCTCACACACACACACACACACACATACATACATACACACCCAAAGAAACACACATTTTAACTTTCTCAAAAATATTTGTCAACCTAAATGCATCTTTAATTGGTGAAAGGAAATATTTGGGGATAGGGCCAGACTTCCAGGCTTCCTCATAAAATTATAACTGCCTACGTGGAGAGTTGTCCTGGGGCAGCAAGGAAAGGCTGAGAGGAATTTGCCAATGCTGCACATCCCTTACTCTACCAAGTCTGAGTCCAAGGCAAGGGGAAGCTGTTCTTCACTTACCAAGGAATGAAAGCAACTCCCACTGCAGTGTGGAGGGGGCTAGCCCACCTTAAACCAAATTCAGCCCTGGTACCCCATCATTATTCTTTATCTTGGTCCTATTACTTTGAGATTTCTGCAATTGTCAATCGACAGAGTAAGCTTTCAGAATATGTGATTCATGGATACTATCATCTGGAGAAATGAGGTTGTTTGACCAGCTCAGTCATCAAGGAAACTTTAGAGGGAGTTCTTAGAGCAGCATTTGATCTTCCTATTCCTTCCCCTTGGCAGACCTCAGAAATACTCTTCTTTTCCCAGCCGCTACGTCCTCTGTACTCTTCTCAGATCCTGTTCCTTTACTTTCCTGAGGGGGAATGAAAAGGTTGGGTTGTGACTCACTGGAAAACCTTGAATCCAGGGATCTCTTCCCCTGGTGAAGGTGAGACCTGGACTGGGCAAGCCCTGAGAAATTATACCTTTCTCCAACCCAACTATATTGCGGAGAGCTCAGTAGACCAAGAGATTGACTTCTTGAGGGCTGGTATGAGACTGGAGAATCTTGGCTGCCAATATAGCTGAAACCTCCTCAAATTGCTAACTAAACTTATAGAAGACATAGGAAAGAACTTGAATTTCCATATGTTGCGATTGCTGATTGGAGGAGAGCAAGGATTGCTGGTTGGAGGGAGAAGCATGTGGAGACAGCAAAGGTCTCTTTAATATCACAAATCATAGATTCAGAGATGGCAGGCATCTTTGAAGACTAACCTCCTTTTTTCAAATGTGGAAACTGAGGCCCAGGGAAGTTAGTTGATGCCCATGGGACTACAAGCTTAAGTGGCAGCACAAAAATTTGACTTTTATCTTCAAATCCAGCACATTGCCCCTGCACCACACTGTGTCTGTTGATGAGACATGAGGAACTGGATGAGTTAGTCAAGCCAGTTGCCAGAGCTAGAAAGAGTGTAGGAACTGTGATAATCTGGTTGTGTCTGGCTAAGCAGATGCTGCATGACCCAGAACCTGAGGTGGCAGACCAACTGAACAGTTATTGGAATAAGAAAGTGAGCAAAACTCCCAGGAAAAGGAAACATGAGGTAGATTGTTACCTTTACTCCAGTCATACCACTAGGATTTCCCCTAGAACTGACCTTCTGGAAAAGGAGGGACTCCTCCTAAACTTTCCTTGGCAAGAGAGACTCAGCTGCATATCTCATTTCTATGCTAGCTTAAAAATGAATAGACCATTTGAAAGGGCTAGTCCTTACTTAAGGGGATGAGGCGGTAGAGAAATTCTGTTGAAAAAAGTTCAATAAGACCTCCCCAAATAAAATCAGGGCAGCTAGGTGGTGCAATGGATAGAGTGTTGGACCTGGAGTCAGAAAGACTTATCTTCCTGAGTTCAAATTCAGCTTCAGACACTTACTAGCTGTGTGACCCTGGGCAAGTCATTTAGCCCTGTTTGCCTCAGTTTCCTCATCTGTAAAGTGAACTGGAGAAGGAAATGACAAACCACTTCAGTATCTTTGCCAAGAAAATCCCAAATGGGGTCATAAAAAGTCAAACACAACTGAAGTGACTGAACAACGACAACAACAATGAAATAAAAATATGCTGTAATACTCAGTGATTTCAAATGCAAAGACAATTATAGGGGAGAACAGCAAAAAAAATAAATAATTAAAAATGGTTGAAGAATAAGAAACAAGAGAGACCAAAGCTTTATAAACAAATAGAAGACTCAATCCTATACATCATTAATACATTTTCCCAAAGAAAAAGCGATATTGAATATAATGAACACTTGATACTTTTACAAAAATGAGATTGATTATATTCTAAGACATAGGAAATGACTAGTAACCAATATGAAAGTAATTTCTGAATCAGATGAATTAACCCATCAACTTATTAAGGCAAAGATTAAAATTAATATCTAACTAGAAGAAAAGATATAAGTGAGAAAATATGTTATAAAATTGAGGCAACACTAACATAATCTATTTACTTAAGGTTTTGACATTGAAAAAATCAGAAATGGATAAAAGGATGTATTTACACTGATTATCACTATTTTCTGAATAAATTAAACCAATAGAAATAAAATGCCACAGCAAGGAGGTCAAAAAAGTATAGATACTGAATTAGCCAGCAAATACTCAATTTTTTTGCTATGCAGAAAGACATGCCAGTCAAAGACAATACTGCTTTAGACTAAAAGTCTTATGAAGGAAAATGATGGAAGATTATGAGCAGAATTATCTCAAAAACAGTGAGAAGCAGGGGAGAGAGAACTAAACTTATAGAAAACTTTGCAAATGACCCAATTAAAAGTACCTAATGAGAAATACATTTTCAGACAGTGTCAAAGTGGAAATTTCTTATGATTTTAGCTCAGTTTAGTTTTTTTGCTTGACCAGGAACATTTATAGAAGGGTTTTTTTCTTTCATTTGTGGGGGCAAGGTGGGGAGATAGGGGAATAGCAATAGCCCTACCAAACATAAAATAAAATAAAAGAGAGTCATTTTAAAAGAACTCATTGGAGAGAACAGGAAAGCCTAAAATAAACATAGTTCTTTAATAATTTTTAAAGCTTTGAACTGCACTAAGACTTTTAGAGCACCTTATAACCTTAAAAGGAAAAGCACACTATACATAATACACAATAGAGATTTACAGTTTCATGTGCAATCTTCTTTTTCTGTTCTATTTTGTATATGGAAATACTTATTTTGTTTGGTGTTTGCTAAGTTTGAAATTTTATATATATATGTACATATGTATTACATTTTGAACTTGATTGTAATTGGATCTATATCACTCTATGTCTATCTATACATACATATATGTGTATGTATATATATGTGTATATATTTATGTATATGTATGTATGTATATGTGTATATATTCATACACACTTAGAGACCCAATTAAACTACAAATTCATAAAGAGAAGCAATGTAATTCAGTGGAAATGGTGCTAGATTTTTGAGTCAGAGGACCTGATTTCAAATCCAAATTCTGCTACTTACTACCTAAGTGGCCTTAGGCAGTTATTTCTCTGGGCCTCAATTTACTCATCTGTAAAATGAGGAAACTGGATTTATGATCCTCAAAATAGTTTAGGATGGAATTAAAAAGAGAACCACAATCGAATGAAAAATGGAAAAGATCTGTCAAGATCTTTGAAACAAACTCTTTTCTCTAGAAATGACAGTGGAGCCCTCACATTTCAATTTTAATTTCCCCCACACACACCCACAATTCTTAGAGTTCTGCATGAAGTTCAATGGCATTTAAAAGAAACAAAGAGAGCAGAGTCACTAAAGCCAGCATAGACTTTCTCTGCATGTACTTAGATGTGATTTTTGAGGGCCTTTCCTGACTTTCCCATCTTTACAAAATCTGCCTGAGACTAATCTATACATGCCTAAAGGACATCTATGACAACAGTGTGACAGACAAGCTTTTGTCAATGATACGCTGTAACAGAATATACTTTTATAGTCACTCAAGAAAATATAGAGAATAAAATATCCTACTGTGCTTACTATTTGTTGAATTTTTTCTTAATTGATTTGGTCAAACAAAATGCCACTTTAGAGTCTCTTCTCTGAAAAAGTTTCCCATGATACTTTAAAATCATATTAGATTCCTTACAAGATGTGAAAATAGAAAGAACTTTGTCCTGTGGCCCCGTGATTTAAAATGTCAAGCAAAGCTCATCAAAGGTATTTATCACTTCCATAATGGACACCTAGCACAGAATTCAAATGGAAAAGGGATTCTGTACAGATGGTGGGGGCCTCCAGATATGCTTGTTTGTGGATGACATTGTGCAGGCTGTACCAAATCCTAAAATATTTCAGATTCCTCTAAATAAGATCCATCATCAGTTACAACAGGTTGGTCTATCTACACAGGGAAAAGCAAGTGGATAGAGAATGCCTATGTTCAGATTATGACATGCAATTGGATGAATAACCCACAGAACTGGTCCATTAATATATATGTATCTTGGACAGATACTGTGGATGGACAATGAACCAGCCCCAAAATTGAATAGGAGAGCAGGCTGAACTACATTTGGAAAAACTGTACAATGTCTTTTAATATCCCAAGCTTCTCCTTGAAACAAAAGCCTGTCTTTTTAGCATCAATATTTTAGTGATGCTATATGAATAAGAGTTATGTTTTAGAAGGAAGGGAACAAACATTTATTAAGCACCTAGTATATGCCAGGCACTGTGTTAAGTGCTTTAAAAATATTATCTTGTTTGATCCTCACAACAATTCTAGGAAGTAGGTGCTATTATGATCTCCATTTTATAGTTGAAGATACTGGGGCACACAAAGGTTAAGTGACTTGCCACAGTTAGTAAGTGTCTGAGGCAGGATTTGAACTCAGAGTTTCATGACTTGAGGCCAAATACTCTATCTACTGTGCCATTCAAGAATTAAAGTTGTGGTATTCCTAAAGAGCAATGGCTAAGCATATGGAAGGCCTAAGTAAGCTAGAGCATACAGCAGGGAAGAATTGTACAGGGCAAGTGACATAGAGAATACAAGGAGGTGGGTTGGTCATGTAGTGATAATAATCAATTAAGTGCTCCTGTGTTCCATTATCCACATAATGTCAGGAGATCTAAAGGAAGGTTCTAAACCTATTAGGTAGCAGAATCCTTGCCTGCCATGACGAACTTATGGAAAGACTTAGACATGAATCACACAGGATAAAAGGGCATGGATGCCTTGCTCTCTGCACCAATGGAGGAAGCATCCACATGTCCGCGTCACTGAAATCACAGATCCATGGGCACAGTCCCCAGAGCACTAGACTTAGAGTTACGAAGTGTTCCAATCCTGGCTCTCTCACATTAGCTGTGGGCCCATGAGTCCTGAGCCTCAGTTTCTTCATTTGTCAAATAAGTATGATAGCACTTGTACTACTTACCTTTCAGGATTGTTCTGATAAAAGTGTTTTATAAACGTGTTATTATTATTCTTATATAATCACCCACTCTTTCTATTCCTCAATGTCTCCCTAGGTAAAGAATTACTAAGATCCTGTGGTTTCCTACACAGTACCAACCTACACATTGAAGGTATGAATAGTAACAGTAATATCAGATTGTTAAAAGTCTGAATACTAACAGTTTTGCCTATGGCAGAAGAAAGGAAGCAATAACACTGAATGTAGACCAGGAATCATGCAAAACTTCTCAAAATCCATTGGAACAATGGAAAAAACTCTATTGTTACTTTGTTTAAAAACAACTATTTTCCAAATGCTGTTGAAGTCCTGTTAATGCAAATTTCATCAAATTATCATGAAAAAGTTCCCATAGATTTTGGTTCAACAAACTATGAATGCAATGACAATACTATTTTAAAGAAATGCTATTGTACCATAAAGGACAATGAAGATGAGTAATTCAGAGAAACATGGGAAAACTCAAATGAACTGACACAGAGCAAAGAAAGCAAAACCACAAACACAAAATATACAATGACTGTAATAATCTAAATCAAAAGAATAATAAAGTGCTACTGAAAGGCTAGATGAAATGACTAACCTTAGCCCTGGTGAACAAAGGATAAAATCCATTCCTCTAGCAAAGTATCAATACAGAATGTTCCATACACTGTTGTGTTGGTCAGTTTTGCTCTGTTTTTTCTTCATTATATAGGAGGGTTCCATGTGAAGATAAAAACTAAAATATATAAGTAAACCAAAGAACCAAACAAAACCTAACCTCCCCCACCTTGAAATCCTCCAATTAACCAAAAGATTTCCAAGATCAGTCAATAGTCCATTTGTTTCAATCAATGTTCAACATAACCAAAATCTATAACAACCAGAAAATTAGGACAGTCCCTTGGAGTCAGTTCTAACAGAGTTTGGCTTGTGATTTCTTTGAACTGTATCTCTGGAGTTTTTTGTCAGTGAGAATGGACTTTCAGCATGAGAAATGGCTTCCCCTGGAGCATTCTTTGTGTTGGCTTGAAAGGCAGGTCTTAGTGATGTCAGAACCAATTTTTGGTACAACTTCAGGGCATCCAGCAGAAGAGATAAGGTGAGGGAGATATAGTCAATTCACCCCTCTCGTAGACCTAGACACAGCCACAGAGGACACATTGCATAAGCTCAAGTGTCATTTTCTAACTGCTACTATACTTTAAGTCACTTTTTGCTCTCACTCCAATCAATCAATCAATAAGCACTTATTGAGCACCTACTATGTGCTAGGCTCTCTTGAATAGCACATCCTGGACATTGAACTTCATCTGAATGATGACAACTGCTTTCCAGATTTGCTGCTTTGAGCTATTTGCCTTCAACTAGGATAGATCCCACTTTCTGCAGAGTCACTGACTGACCTGCCATTGAATGTGCCTCTGTTTTCTCTGTTGACGATACACTTTCTGTCCTGATGTGATGGACTCTACTTGCTTCAAAGTTCTGATTCCCACCATTGCTGGCTAGACTTTCATTGCTTTATTATTTATTAACCCACCTTGCGCAGGTCAGTTTCTTTCTTAGAGCCTCAGTTTCTCCCACTGTAAAATGAAAAGGTTGGACAAGATGATCTCAGCTCAAATCCATGATCCTATGTGGGGCCAATTGAGCTTTGGCTGACACCACCTCTAACTGCTGCTCCTCTCTTCACTCCACCCCCATCCCTTGACTCCTCACCCACACCCACCCCAGATCTGAAAAAGGACAGCTGAAAAATTTGAAAATGTATTTTATAGAGCCATTAGCTATGACTTTTGAGCACTGACAGCATGAAATAATATACATAAAGTGCTTAGCACAGTGCCTGGGACACTAGGCACTTAATAAATGCCTATTCCCTTCCGCCTTCCCCTCTAGGTGTTTTTAGTGTTAAGTGTCTTTTTGTCCACCAGTGCTAAATTGCATGATTCTCCTGCAGATTAGGCACCTGGGGTCTTTACTTAAAACTGTAAGACATTATCTAACTAGCCCTCTTCAGCAATTCTTCCTAAGTGCCGAGGCTTCTTAGGCTGGTGGAGTGAGGGATGAACTGCATTTAAAATCTGTTTCTATTTAATGTCAGTTTTTTTCCCCATTTCTTGAATTTTATCTGTTAGTTTTCCCCACGCCCTTACTCTTTTTTGTGTCACTGCTCAAATATCTTCAGTTCCTCCAACTGATCCTTGCACAGGCTTGGCTTGATATGGAAAGGCCACCCAGAAACAGCAGCTGCTGGGGTAGAATGCTATGATTCAGCTCCTGAGCTGTGGAAGACACAGTAGCACTCTGTGACCTCCATCACCAAATTCATACTTCTCTTCTAAGTGGGTTTCAAGATTATCCACCAATTAGCCCCACTTTCTATCTCCATTTCATATTAATTCAATTCAACTCTGTATTTATTAAGCATACCCAGAAGAATATAAACACCTTGAGGGCAGGGACCATTTCATTTTTTGCCTCTGTATCTTTAGCGCCTAGCACAGTGTTGGGCATATAGTTGATGATGATAATAATAACTAACATTTATATTGTGCTTACTACACGCCAGGTACTGTGCTAAGCACTTTACAATTATCATCTTATTTGATCCTCATGACAACCCTGGGAGGTAAGTACTATTATTATCCACATTTTATAGATGAGAAAACAGAGGCAAATAGAGTTATGTGATTTGTCCAAGATTACACAGCTAGTAAGTGTCTGAAGCCAGATTCAAACCCAGATCTTCCTCACTGTAGACTCAGTGCCCTTTACTGCCATACTGAATTGAAGCTTACTATGTGCCAGGCTCTGGGGTTATAAAAATGAAAGAAGATACAGAAAAACCTTGTTTTCCAGGTGCTACCATATTTATGAACTGGCTTCACTTGTCACTACTTCATATCTGATCTCTTTGCTCACTCAGTGGAGGCTAACTGATACATACATACTTTGCTTTTCTCCTACATTTGCCCAATAATCTAATAATTATATAATCTATATATAATGCATTATGATAATTATATAAGCTATATATTACATATTATAATATATTATATATATAGATTGTATTCAAATCTATTGATTATTTTTTTAAAAATCTAAACAGTGGCCCATACTTTCTCTACAACTTATAATCTTAGACAATTGTCTATAGCAAGGGTGGGGAACTTCTAAGTCGTTGGGTTCGGCCTTTTGACTGGGTCCAAGTTTTCATATATATATATATATGATATAATATTATTATATATAAATGATAAAAAAAATTCAGGCCTTGCTTAGACCTTGTTGTCACAATTCTCAGGCATCATTTGCCAATTCCTTACCTTTGTGCCAGGCAATGTGCTGGGTACCACAGATCCAAATACAATAAAAGAAATAATCCTTTATGACAAGAAGAGGGTAGACACATGTGCACATAAAAGTATATATAGAGTAATTACGAAGAGAATACACATAAATACATACAAAGTAGTTGAATACTAGGTCACTCGGGAGGTAGGACCTAATCAAAGGGATCAGGCAAGGTTTCACATAGGAGGTGGTGGTTGGGCTGAGTTTTGAAAGAGAATGAGGATTCTAGGAAGGATGGACCAGAAGGGACAGCCTGAATGGAAAGTCAAAGAGACAATAGATAGAATAGCATGTGGGAAAAACAGAGAGAAGGTCAATTTTCCTGGATCACTGTATGTAGGAGGGGGAGTAGCATCCAATGAGACTGGAAAAATAGATCAGAGATAATTATGAACAATTTTAAAAGCTAAACAGAAATTTATATCATATCCTAGAGGTAATAAGAAATTAGAGTTCTTTCACCCCAAACCCACTTGCCCTACCTTTGTAGTCAAAATCTCGGCAGCAACACCATTGTTCTGAGGTCACCAAGCAGGTACCATCAAGATCCACTTGACTATGATTGATCTTTATCTGTTTTCACCCGTGATTCCAGGTACAGATAATTTTTTCCCCCTGTCCCTGGCGCTGCTCCAGGCTCCTATCTTTCCCCATCATGTTTCTCTAGAAGGCTCATGCAGAGCTGAATGGGCCAGGCTATATACTTCCTTCAAGACTCAGATCAAGCACCACTTTCCACATGAAACCTTTCCTGATCTCTCCTCCCCAAGTGCTAGTGCTGTCCCCCCTCAACTACCTTGTGTTTATATGTTTATATTTATAATTATTCTGTATGTATATGTTGTTTACCCAATAAAATAGAAGCTTTCTGAGAACAGGGAGAGTACCCTTTTTGTCTTTGCATCCCTAGCATCTAGCACATAATAGGTGCTTAATAAATGCTTGTTGATTGTGTGAATTTATAGCTGATATACTCTATAGATACATGTGCCCCAGAGATCATAAGATCCTACATTTAGAGGAGGGAACCTCAGAGGTTACCCAAACTCTCCATTTTATAGAAGAGTAAAGTAGAGGCCCAGGAAGCAAAAATGAGTCGCCCAAGGTCACATGGAGTCAATATTCTTTCCACTATACCACGGTTGCCCCTACCTCCCCCCAGACTTAAAATTAAGTGTTTATTTGCATCTGAGTAAAAGGCAAGATGTTATAACCTAAAAAGCTTTAAATGATTTGGCCCAGTGGCTACCTCAGAGACTGCCTCCTCCCCCAGCTCTATCACATCAATTAAAATGCTTTGACATACTCCTGCTGACAGTTCTGAAATTCCTCCTTCGAGGGAATTGGAGGCTGGGTGTTTTTCTTGGAGGCCACTTGCTTGTGGAATTTCTTGCCTGCCCTGCTTTGGCAGAAGTCCAGTCTGTTGACCTTCAGGGCAGTGTGAGACTCATCCCTTTCGATTGTGATTTTATTGATCCTAACATGTGCTGATTTGGCTGCATCTCTTTTATGGATTTTAATTACTCAGCTTTGGTGCAGAGGGGAAGGGTCGCCACTCAGCCCTGAGGTGATTCAATCACTGAGAGTGTGACATATATATGTACATATGTATATGTATATACCTCTAAGAAGTCATCAATATATTTTAAAGCTACAGAATCAACACCCTTCATTGGATCCAGTCCAAAATGAAAATGACTTCTGAAAGAAGCCATGACCATGGGAGCAGCAACATTTCTTGGCTTCGCATTCCAGGAGCAGGGAGGTAAGCAAAGTTCTGAGGGCCAGCCTTCAGAAGGAGCCCACCATGGATCGATATAGGAGCTTCGGTTGTAGGGATGTGCTACAACCGAACACTCCACTTACACAGATGGGGTGTGTGAGCAAGAGAACACTGGACAGGAAACAGGTGGCACCTCCATTCTCTGAAAAAAGTACCAGGTTGTAAGGTACAATCAAAAATAAATATATGCCACACTGCCAGCATATTCAGGAAGAACTAAACTTGAAGGCTGTTGTTCTCATTATGTTGGAAGACGGCTTTCTTCAGCTGTGGCCTCCTTTCCTGCTCACTATTTCTGAGGGTCTTGAGGTGTGTGTGTGTGTGTGTGTGTGTGTGTGCGCGCGCGTGTGTGTGTAGTCATTTTCAGTATGCCTGACTCCTCATGACCACCTTTCAGATTTTCTTGGCAAAGACACCAGAGTGTTTGCCATTCCTTCTCCAACTAATTTTACAGATGAGGAAATTGAGGCAAGCAGGGCTAGTTGACTTGCCCAGGTCACACAGCTAGTAAGTGTCTGAGGCTGGATTTGAACTCGGGCCTTCCTGATTCCAGACACTCTATCCACTGTGCCACCAAGTCTTGAGAGGTAACACAGTATACGCAAGAAAGCTAGCCTCTGAGCCAGGAAGTCCTGGGTTCAGGGTCAGCCTCTGACATATACTGGCAAGCAATTTAATCTCTCAGTGCTTCAATTGTCTTAGCGTCAAACTCAAATAGATACACTGTAGAAAGCATGTTGACTAAGAGAACCACAAATTAACACTATCTATGTTGTATTGTATTTTTATTTATTTTACTCAACATTCCTCAATTACATTTATTTATTTATTTATTTATTTATTTATTTATTTGTTTGTTTGTTTGTTTGTTTGTTTGTTTATTTTTAGGCAATTGAGGTTAAGTGACTTGCCCAGGGTCACACAGCTAGTAAGAGTCAAGTGTTTGGTCTGAGGCCGGATTTGAACTCAGGTCCTCCTGACTTCAGGGCCGTTGCTCTATCCACTGTGCACCTAGATGCCCCCCTCAATTACATTTTAATCTGGTCCTGTTGTACTTGAGAATTTTTCTGGCTACTTGCCCCATGCATAGGAAGAGAGTTTGACCTCTCTGCTCAAGACAAACATGACTCTGTGTGCAGGGGAGGTGCTACCTACATCAATAGAGAGCTTCCTCATCTTGGGAGTTCCCTATACCAGTGAAATTGGAGGTCCAGTTTCTATCCCTTTCATTTTACTGCGTGTTAGGGCATAAGAGCCACTGAAAAAATTTTATAATCCTAAAGAGGAAAACTAACAGCCATGGCATCAGCCCCTCGGGGCAGCTCCTCAGACCTGTTAAAGCTGTGGGCTGGGCTGCAGCCACTTCCATGCTCCCCACCCCTTCCCTTAGAACATGCAATATGACAAGAAATGGGCTACAGTTGGACAGAGGGACCTGGAACGTGGTTTAAAAGCATGATTTGTGGAATGGAAGATACTGAACCAAGTATCAGTCCTAATGGACTTAAAACAAAATCAACAAACATTGATTGTGTCTAATATTTGCCAGGAAGTGTACTAAGTGCTAGAGATACAAAGACATCAGTGAAAATTCTTATACTGAAGGAACTTAGATTCCATCAGAAAAAATAGCATATACAAACACACACATACAAAATGTATAAAAAGTAACATAAAAAAATCTCCTACCAGCATCTGGGGAGATCAGAAAAGATTTGGGGATGCTCTTTTTATTTCTATTTTTCTGTGAGGCAGTTTCACACACACACACACACACACACACACACACACGCACACACACACACACCACCACCACCACCACCACCACCACCACCAACACCAACCACAAACAAAACTCTATCCTAGAGTCACATGGCACCCATCCTTGGCTTTTGAATACTTTTTCCCCTCTCTATCTTTCCTCTCTCTAGATCTATGGATTTTTCCCATCATCTTTCTGTCATTTCTTTGTACTCAGTGCCACTGATTCTATCCACACTGCCTTTCATCCTGTCACAATATTACCTATTTTTCTCTTCCTCTCTCAGATGCTACTCTCCTCACCTCAAACTGGGCACATGTGCCTTCATGACAGAATTCTGTTTTCTGCAGCTGGTTAGCTCAGTTGGTTCATGGACCCTGCTAACATGAATTTGGTCTTCCTCATGGCCCAGTCAGTTTTGCTCCATTCTAGCTGCCAACTGGCTGCCAGCTAACCCTTGCCAGATGGCTTGCCACTGGGTCACATGGAGGAATGGGCTAGAGAGCATGGATAGATGGACTGACAGAAAGCCATCATTGTAGTTGGACATACAGTTAGAAGTCTATACCCTGGTAAGGACAGGTCACTAGCTAAGATGAGATAGTTTATGAAGGATAGGACTCAAAAAGAGATTTGAATGAACTCACTCTACTTGACAACATGGACATTGACTTTTGGCAAGCATTTTGAAAGTTATTTTTCTTTTTCAATATGCATTTTTACCCAAATAAAGTAGGAATTGTTTAAATAAAAGTTTATTCTTATTAATTTTTTGCAGCATGAATAGGCAGAGGGAAAGCTTGAATGATAACCAATATTCATATAGTATTCTGTGTATATGCATGCATATATATGTATTTATGTGTGTATATATATACACATATGTGTCTATGTATGGAAGGTATTCCAAAAGTGTTAGTGCAGTTTTAAGCCATTAATGTTTAAAACTATGCTGCCTTGTGGGAGACATCCCACATGCATATAGGCATACCTCAGAGATATTGCGGGTTTGGGTCCAGACTACCACGATAAAACAAATATTGCAATAAAGCGAGTCATGTGAATTCTTTTGTTTCCCAGTGCACATAAAAGTTATATTTATACTATACTGTAGTCTATTAAGTGTGCAATAGAATCATGTCTAAAAAATGTACATACCTTAATTAAAAAATACTTTATTACTAAAAAATGCTAACCATTTTCTGATCCTTCAGCAAGTCATGGTCTTTTTGCTAGTGGAGGGTCTTGCCTCAGTGTTGATGGCTGTTAACTGATCAAGGTGGTGATTGCTGAAGGTTGAGATGGCTGTGGTGGCTTTTAAAAATAAGATATATAATAAAATAAGACATAACGCATATCAACTTAGTCATAAATGTAACATTATTTACATTTAACTGTATTTCATTTATTTTGTTGAATATTTCCCAATTACATTTTAATCTGGTTCTGGCCACACTCAGAGTATTCTGGTCATGTGTTTAACACCTCTGCTCTAAGCAATTAAATCTCTAAGTTGCAGAGACAATGCTAACCTGCATCGGTAAAGGCAGTTTCCTCATCAGAGAGTCTCCTATATCACTGAAATTATAGGTACAATCTCCATCCTGGGAGGTAGGTACTATAGGTGTAATTGTTATCATCTCCATTTTACAGACAGCAAAACTGAGGCACATGGAGGTTAAAGGACTTGCCAAAGATCACACAGTTAGTGAGGGTTAAAGGCAAGACTTTCAGCTCAGCTCTTCCTGACTCCCAGCCCAACACTCCTTCCACTGCAACATATTGTTCCTCTAGGCAGAGGTTAGATTACTAGGTAAAGGATTTCATACTCTCTATTAATTGCGAATCCCAAACCATTATATTGGGGGTAAGACATGAAAGTGCCTATTCTTGTACATAGGCAGAAATCTTCAAAAAGTCACATGTCCCTTGTCCCTATGTGTATAACCTCTTGCATCTTTTCAAAAGTATTAGGATCAATAGCTTTCACTTAAACCAAAGAGAATAAAACAGACCTTGCCCAAATGATAAGCAGCCCTGGACTAGGGGTTAAGTGCCCTGAGTTTCCCTTTCTAGTTGTGTCACTTTAGGCAAGTCACTCCAAGGGTCTCAGTTTCCTCTTATGTAAAATGAACTGTTTTGACTATATGACCTCCCAAATCCTTTCCATTTCTAATATCTAGGATGGTGTTGGGGTGGGCCTGATGCCAGCCGCCAGCACCTTGTTGGTTCAGGGCTTGATCTGGGAACAAAGTAAAGTACTCATATGTCATTGAGCAATTAACCAAACGAGGTTTATTTTGCCCTAATACAACAAAGATATGGTGGCACTTAGCTTGTATAATGTTGGCTCCCATCATTTGCAGAAGGAAACATGTCTGATTGTCAGGGCAGGGTATGATGACTGATGTGGTCTTCACACATCCTCTGAATGAGAGAGCCCCCAGCTCCAAGTAGGTGGGACTTTTTATGCGCTAAAGTGACCAGGAAACTGCATCAAGGGAGGCTGGGGGCCAATCAGGTCCCATTGTCAGTTTTATTGCCTTCTAGGAGCAAACAATCCTTGTTGCAGAGAAACAGAGCACTCTGGTCCTATCACAGATGGATTCTATGATATTTGATTCTAGTTTCACCACTACTTGCCTTTCACAGTCATCAATGGAAAATTTTCAGGTTTCATAAGAACTAATAATTTCACGATTTTGTTTTTCTACTTGAGGAAAATCAGAAGTAATGATATTCTGCTCATATAAACATATTTGTAGCAGCCATTTCATAATGAAAAAACCTGCAAACAAAATGAGGGTCTATCAATGGAGGGGTGATGAAACAACCCATGGCATAGGAATGCATTGGAATATTATTTCCATAAAAACAACTAATATAAAGAATACGAAGCAATCAGAGAAAGTTAGGAAGAGTAATATGAACAAATACAGAGTGAAATAATAAGAACCAAGAAAATCACCTACAAAATGATGTAGGGGAAAATAACTTTGAAAGACATCAGAACTCTGATCAATGCAGTGAACAATTTTAATATTGACTTCAAAGAACTGACAGTGAAGCTTTTCTCCCTCTTCTCAGTAGAAAGGCATAAAACTGCATGCAGAAAGTTCTCAGATAAGGTTAATATATTGGTTTGTTTTTTCTTAATTATGCTTTTTTTTGTTACAAGGAAGAGTTGGAGGGAGCAGAACATTATTGAGAAGTGATAGTAATATAAAAAATCAATAAGATTGTTTTTATTAAAAAAAAGATATATAAGCTGAAGAGTTCTCCTCAGTTGTGCTGTAAGGTCTCCTTGAACACACCTACTGTGGGAATGTTTTCTTCAAAAACAGTCTCTGCCAATAGGGACCTTAGGAAGTAATAAGACTTTACTCCCTAAAACTGCAACATTGAGCATTCCCACTTCCCCAAAACACATGGAGTTGTGGATGCCTGCCAAAGAGTACTATAAAACCTAGGCCTATGAACAAAGGAATATCACCAGTATGAATGTTGAAGATATTTCCAACCCCTAAACCACCCTTGCTTTTCAGTGTCTGCCACCAGCAGAGTTCCTGATCCCAAAGAGTTTTTGTTGTTGCTTAGTCATTTCAGTCAGGTTTGATTCTTTATAACTCCATATGGGGGTTTTCTTTGCAAAGAAATTGGAGGGGTTTGCCATTTCCTTCTCCACCTCATTTTACAGATGAGAAAACTGAGGCTAACCAGGTTAAGTGACTTGCCCAGGGTCACCCAGCTAGTAAGTGTCTGAGGCCAGATTTGAACTCAGGAAGATGAGTCTTTCTGACTCCAGGCCCAACACTGTGCCACCTAGCTGCCCTAAAAAGAGTTTGCAAACCCAGTTTTTCCATCTTCCATAGGTACTACTATCTCTCCTCCATCTCTATTTTTGCATCTTGCATAGTCTCTTTGAAAGTCTCATTCAGTTTTTTTTCTGGCTAAGTCTTCACAACCTGTGATATGTCCCAAGATCTTTCATTGGCATACTCTGGGTAGGAGGGGTAGGGGTGTAAAAAAGTTGAAATTCACATGCAAGATAAGAAAGAGAAGTCAGGGAAAGAGAGAAGATAGTACTTAAACTCTTTTTTTTTTCAATTTGTAGTGTCTTCTCCCTCTTTCTACCTAGTTATCTCTACTCAGGTCCAAGTCTAAGGAGTTATTTAGCAGAACGACCGTCCCCAAATGTTAAGGACAAATCATGATGAGACTGAGGGTTAAAGTCAGATTGCATCTTTAGGAACTCAGGTTTCATTTTGCCGTTCATTGAGATTATCTTCCAAAGAAGCCAAAAGCTGTTTTCTCTCTGATGATAACAAATATCCTTGGCCCTCGAAAGGAGCTCACAAAAAAAGGAATACATTGCCAGGCAGTGTATATCCCAGGACACACATGAAGCCAAGCATAGCTATCATCAGATATGTTGGCATAAATGCAGGAATGCAGCTGAATAGTGTCAAGATGATGCATTCTAATAGTCCTTTTGCCACATTGAGAGGAGGAGGAGGAGGGGACACAGAGAAGAATCCCCTGCAGGAATTACCAGAATTTTTTGAGGACTTCATAAAGGAAGCTGGCTTTACTACAGCTGGGACACCACACGAGCTTCCTTCGTTGTGCTTTGCCTGAGGGAAGGGCTGAGGGATGTAAATTGACATGGAACTGATTTGTACTGACCACCTGTGTAGCCATGAAAGAGGTTTGATTTTTTTTTAAATATGTTGCAAGTTGCTAAATATCCTTGGTTGTAGCAGAAAGAGGGCTTAGCCATTCTCCTCATACTTCAACACTTTAAAGGGCTGTATTACTTGCGTGGACATTCTTTCAACTGACCCAGAGCAAGATCCCTCCACACCTGCGGATGTAACAAATAAATAAACAAACCCTATCAGTTTGGATTTCATATATTTGTTAAATATCTAGGACCTGCTAGACAGTATACCAGGTGCTAGGGATAGAAATATTAAAAATGATAATCCCTGCCCTCAAGGAGCTTACATTCTAGTGATGAGGATGGGATCTGGACCCCAGAAAGGAAAAATCCTGAATTTTCCCACATGGACAAATCTCTGGTGTTTGCCTGAGGCCATCAACTGGCCGTTCTCGTGGCTATGCCCAATCTCCCAATTCATTTCCCTTAAGTAAGCCTAGCCCTCCATTGTCTTACCTCCCTATGGCCCCCCCCCACTTCCCACCCTTAATCCTAGCTAGGCTCCATTCTCCCTTGGCCACGTGGTCCAGGTCCCTGGTTTTCTATCACCTCACAGTCCCAGCAGACTGCTTGGCCACTCCTAGATCCCTCCCACAATCTTTCTGTATATAAGGTCATCTTGTCTCCATTATGGTGCTCAGATTCTTATAATCTAGCCACTCATCAGATTCCTTAGGAGTCTGCCCATCATGATGAATGATCTAATAAACCTTGTCTTTGGCTAAAAGAAGGCTTGGGCCTAATTCTTTTGGGCAGGACTCCGTCTCTTGCTCTCGATATTTTGGGGTGGGGTCCCAGCACCCCTAACCCTCTAAACCTCAACATTTGTAGGTGAATATGACATATTCACAGATAAGTTGTTGTCTTTGTTCTTCATTCTTTTCATATCTGATCGAATCTTCATGACTCCATTTGAGGTTTTCTTTGCAAAGATACTGGAGTGATTTGCCATTTACTTCTCTGGCTCATTTTACAGATGTGGAAACTGAGCTAAAAAGGATTAAGTGAGTTGACACAGCTAGTAAGTGTTTGAGGAAGATGTGTCTTTCTGACTCCAAGTGACAATCTATCCATTGCACCACCTTGTGTGGTTTGTCCTTCGTTCTCCAAGAGGACTGACATCAGGGAGATGAAGACATGACTTGCAACTAACTTTGATTTGAGTGAGGGAGGGCTGTGCTAAGTCACAGTCTCATTTTCTCCTCCAGAGACATCTAGGCCCAGCGGCCAGATATTGATCAGGTTGACTGCAGATGGCCCAGGATGCAGTGGGAAACCTTGGCCCTTTAAAGCTAAGGTCTTTTCAGGTTCTCACTCTGAGTAAGGCTACACACATTCAGTGAATAGGCCTCTTTAAGAAGTGAGTGAAGGGATGGCCCCTTTAATTTAAAAAATATATATATCAAATTGAGAGGGGAAGACCTTCAGAGTAACTGACCAAAAGAGAAAAAGTTATTATTTACATTCACTCTGAGCTAGGAGGGCCCAAAAAATAACCATTAAGTGGTGCTTGGGCAGGAATCTATTGTTGTCCAATTGAGGAGCTCCAGAGTGAATTGGGTTTAAGGCTTGGTCTTTGAGAAAGAAATCTAGCCAGTAAACCCCAAGTAGCCAACACAATAAGTACATTTAGGATATAAACCAAGTGGTACCTAGTGATTTGTGCCCTGACAAATGGTCCAATCAGGAAACACCTGTGGAAGAAGGAGGTATTCAAGGAGACCTTTGAAGAAACTAGGGTTTCCAAGAAGGAGAAGCAAGAGAAGAGCATTCCAAGCACAGAGAGCATCCTGTGCAAAGGTATAGGTCATAGGAGATGGTTTATCATGTATGAGAAACAGCAAGTTGGGCAATCAGGCTGAAGCATAAAGGGTATAATGGGGAATAATGTGGAATCAGCCTGGAAAGCTAGGCTGGAGTGAGACTGTGAAGGACTTGAAATGCCAAATGGAGTATTTATTTAATCCTAGAGACAAGAGGGAGCCATTAGAGCTTCTTGAGCAAAGGGAGTAACATAGCATGACTTTTAGGAATATGTATGATAGTAGCTATATGGAGGATGAATTGAAGAGGAGAGAGGCTTCAGGCAAAGAGCCCACTCAGAAGGGTAATACAATACTCCAGGCTAGAATGGGTATGGTATAAATAGAGAAAGGCTGTTGGATGAGAGAGATGTTAAGGTGGAAAAACAATTGGAAAAGTAGGATGAGAGAGAGTAGGGAGTCCAGGATGACACATAGTTGAAGGACTGCAAGAATGGTGATGATATCCTCAACAAAAAGGCAGAATTTAGGAGAAGAGGTAGGATTAGGGTGAGAGGTATTGTATGTATTAAGTTTGAGATGCCTATGGACTATCTAGGTAGAGATGTAGTTTTGAAATTCAGGAGAAGGGGGAGGGTTAGATATATAGATCTGAGATTCATTTGCATAGAGATGAAAGTTTAATCCATAGGATCTGATGAACTCTCCTAGAGAGGATGAAGAGAGTAGAGGGCCAAGGGCAAATCTCTAGGTTACACCCACAGTTAGGGGACAGGATCCAGATCATGAACTTGCAAAATATTGTAAATATACAGTCCAATAAGTAGGAAGAGAACCCTGAAAGAACATAGTCACAGAAACCCAAGGAGGAGAAAGAATCCAGAAAGATGGCATGGTCAATCATTCAATGTGTATTATTCAACTTATCCTATGTGCCAGGCAAATCCAGCAGTTGACAACTTAAAGAAAAAAATGAAACAAAAACATCTGCCCTCCAAAGTGTCAAATATGGCAGACAAGTCAAGAAGGATGAGGACTGAGAAAAGATCACTGGATTTGGTCTTAAAGACATCTTTGGTGACCTTGGAGAGAGCAGATTCAGTTGAGCAGTGGATATAGAAGCCAGATTTTAAGAGACTGAAAAGTGGGTACAAATTGAGAAAGTGGAGACAAGGAGTATGGATAGTATTTTCAAGTGCACTGGCTGGGCAAAATAGGAAAGATATGGGATGGTAGCTTGAAGATGGCAGAGTCAAGTGGAGGTTTATCAAGGATGAGAGAGATAGGAGTTTGCTTTTAGGCAACAAGGAAATAGCCCCTGGATACATAGAAGTTAGAAATTAGAGGAATGGGGGATAGATAAATGGACAAGATCCTAGAGGAGATGGGAGGGGAATAAGATCAGTTAATTGATTGGTAGTGGCCTCTGCCTCCCCAGGGAATTCCTCAAGACTTCCTAAAAGAATTATTTCCTTATATAGTCTTTCAGACTTAGAGTCCTACCCTGAGCTGTCTACCTACATCCTTTCCCCAACTATCACCCCCATATACAAGCAGGCACACTGAAAAGGAATTCAGAGTTTCTAGTAATTCAAATAGTCTCCTACTCTGATGCATTTCTTCCCCAGGGTTATATGCCCTTATGGCTTATATTTACTATCATGGATAGTCCTTCCCTCATAAAGGAAAAGAATTCAGAGATATTAGGGAATCAATAACCCTATGGTTCACATGACTCAGTCTAAGGTGCTCATCTACATTACGGCTCCTTTGTTGTGGCCATCCTTTCCCTTTGAGGCTAAGGTTGGCAATGGCTCCTTCTCTCCTTCTGTCTCTCCAACCCCCTGCCAATCTAGTCTTCTCTGCATTCCTGAATATGTGTGATTCCCTGGAGAACCTCGATGATTGTGCAGCCCTCTCTCCAGGGAACCACGTCCAAGACTGTGAGTAGCCTCATTCCTCTCTGGCAGTTCACGTGTCCTTTTAAAGGCCTAGTTCAGCCCTTTAAAAAGTTCAACCATGTAAACTTCCACCTCAATCTCCTTGTTGCTGCTTCAGCTCCAAAGCTGAGAGGTTTAGTCAATTCTGGAACAAAAGGCCAAGTCAAAAGAAAACAAGGACCCAGGACGAGGCAAAATCACATATTGTCAAAGAGTCTCTACCTTGTAAAAGAGACACTAGTGAGAGAGCTAAACACTCCTCCTGTGGCATGCCTGGGCAATCCAATACTTATGCATATATATATATATATATATATGCATGCATATTCACACATAAACATACATAAATACATATACACATGCTACATAGGATGTAGACGTATATACATATATACACACATGTATGAATGATATATGAATGAAAAGGGGGAGAGACAGAGACAGAGAGAAAGAAGAAAGGAATAGAGACAGAGGGAGAGAGAGAATGTGAGTTCATTTCCTCTCTGCCTGTCATTTTTATTCCCTATGAATTCAATTTTCCTGTGAATCTTTATGGGAAAATTCTGAGGGTAGAGGGATGTTTTTTTGTGTTCTTGTAGCTAAGGTCTACAGATGGATAAGTGAGGGAAGGGATGGCTTTAGTACATAAAGAAAGGATCCAAGGTCACTTCCACACCTACTTGTTGAAGTAGGAATTCAGCGGATCTTTCATCTCGTAAGGGGCATTTGACAAAGGTACACATGTACTAAGTACCTAAGTGCAGTTTTAATGAAAAGAATTTCATGGTGCTGTTATAGGGCAGACACTTTAAGAGTATGGGTCGGGGGAGAATAATAAAGGTGAAGAGTTACCTGAGATCTTCTAAAAGCTCCCTTTCTAGAGAAAAGCACCTGGCTGTTGTGTAAGATGAATCACCCTGAAAGCCTCAAGTTCATTTACATATCTTTCTTGAGTAGTTTAACCTCGTTCTTCCTCAAATGATGTATTTGTTAAATTCTGCAGACATCTGATTCTATGTGTCACGATGGTACTTGAAGCCTATTTCTGGTTAAATAGAATAGCCTTTGAAATTTTCTCTCACACACTCTGCTCAGAGAGTGTACAATAAGGAAATTCATTTCCTTCTCTACAAGAAAAGTTAATGATCATTTTCCATTATATTAAAATATTACCCATTGTTATGACTTCAGTTTAATGTTGCTGCAGAAATCACTGTGCTCTGTCTGTGCTGCTTAACTGTGTGCAGTGGCTCAGGTTCCCTTGTGTTATTTTCAGAGTTTCTCCAAGAAAAAAAAATGATCTGTTTAAGATGAGTTATGAAAAAAATGGCAAATATCACCAGTTCTTGGGAATTATTAGGTAATTATATTCTTAAAATCATTTTTTACTGGGAAAAAAATCTGATTTCTCGCTATGTTGTCTACTGAATCCAATTATAAATGCCATTGTGAGCCTCCAAATCGGGAACATGAACTTCATTTCAAAATGAGGTGAATATACTAAAGTGTTAAGACAAATGTTTCTCTTTTAGAAGCAATGGGATGTAGAATTACAGAACTATTTTATTATAATATCTACGGTATCTTATACAAAAGAAGTTTCCCTCCCACCTCAGGGGAAGGAATTCTTGTTAGTATCCAAGGGGAGGGACATAAAGCAAGGACCAGAAAGTAGGAATACTGAAAAACCAAGGTGGTTGCAGAGGATTCAAAATCTCCCTGGGTGAGCAGGGTGTTGTTTCTCACTATTGTTTAACAGATTCAAGGTCATTGGGACCAAGAGTCCAACTATCTGGTAGAGTGCCTAGTAGGGACAAGGAGATGAAAGAGAGATGAAAGGTGTGTGTAATATGGTGGAGTGAGACTGTCACCCAGTAGGGAGGGGAGAGAGAGGGAACTTGACAAGAGCCATTCAAGCAAATCACCTGAAGTCAATCAAGCAGTGGGTCTGAAAGAAGTGGAATATATTCAGCCTTTCATTTCTATTCCCCTTTCATTTGGCTTTGTGTCTGTGGAGGAACTCGGAGTGAATTTTCTGGGGACTGATGCTTTTATTCTCTTAACCTTGAAATAAGAAGAGGAGTAGGAGGAAGAGAAAGACTTTGGAAAAGGAGGAGCAATGGCACTGGTGAATGTGGGCCCACTACAAATGTCAAGGACCAGGTTTCATTTTGGGTGGCCCAGTTATTTTTTTGAATATTTATTTCCAGAAAGTCTAATGCTTAGCAGGATCTTTCCTTTTTGAAGCTCTTACCAACTCTACCTCCCTTCTCACAGGCACAGAGCACCTAGTAATCATTTTCCACCAATGAGGAGAGTTTTATGCAAACGGAATTGAGCCCCAGGTTATATGTGTACCACATAATGACTATTTGTATTTATATTGGTGCAAATATTTTCACACACATTATGGGCTGCCCACCCAATATATTGCTATCCTCGTAAAACTGAGATATCCATGGACACATCAATAGAATATAAACTCCCTAAGGGCAAGGACAATTTCATTTTTGTCTTTGCATCACTTTCAACAAGTATAGTGATAAGTATACAGTAGGTACTTAATAAATGCTTTTTAAAAAATTGCTTTGAATTCATGAGCAGTATGATAGTGGACATCACCCTGAATTGTAGGGTCAGTAGAAATTCCATTTTAAAGGCTGAATTTTTAGAATGCTGCCATTTCTTTTTTTAAAGGCTGGGCTGTTGCAATGAAGTTGTTAGTAGAGAGGACATGTATTGTGACCAATGATACTATAAGGTGGTATTTTGGTTTCTATTTTTGTTTTTATTATTATCAGATGGAAGAGTATGGCAGATCTTCTCCCTGTATATCACAAAAACCTAGGCCTGGAGGCAAGACACCTTTAATTTGTATTTACCCTGGTTGCACTTTCTCACTGTTCATTTTCACAATGTAGAACAATTGGTATCCCGTGAAGAATGCAATTTTTTTTAAACCATTGACATCAGAGAAATGAATTTTCTAAATATTTGTTTTACCTAGTTCACTAGTGGCCATGGAGAATAGAAGTAGGAGCTTGGCTTTGGTAAATGTGTACATGAATCCAGGGCAATACAGGCCTTCCTGGACAAAAGAAGAGTTCCATTGATGTTTACTTGACTAGATACCTTGAAAATCATATACTTTTTTTGTTTTCACAACGATGTTAGTCCGAGTGTCCTTATCA
>NW_020953127.1:0-57471 GCF_900497805.2 Vombatus ursinus | reverse complement strand
GCCTTGGTCCCCAGCTCTGATGAGTTTTGCACAGCTGCTGGGGGGGGCAGGTGTGAGGTATGGGGAGAACCTTATAATCATAAATTCCCTTGTGTGACTTATTAGGCAATTTTATGCCCAGCCACAATGATGAGGGCATTTGGTACAAAACTGGGGGACTGGGGGTGGGTGAAAAAGACAAGACAAGCATGTGAGCAAATGAACCCTTTCCAGGACAGAGAGAAGTAATGCATTTTCAATCAGTGGACATCAACAGTCCCACAAGCAGGTCAGAACTCTACTTAATCAGCTTTCTTTTACTTCATGATGGTCTGTTTTTCATTGTATATTACTTGAAGCAAACACTTTTTACTATCAGTTCTGATTTCAGTTCTGTGCCCATTGAAAGAAACTCATATTTGCATAATTAATCACCCAAATGAAGACAAATCATGTGCCCAATTCCCTCACCACTCCTGTGGAAGCCTGGTCAAACAGATGGTCCTGACACCAAGTCCTACAGGCCGGCTGACCAACTGTCTACTCCAGGTCAGGGGACAGACACCAACGCTCTGGTCCTTAGTAGCTCGCCCATATTATCTCAGCACCTCACAGTGGATTTTGAGGAGAAACAAACAAACTGGGAATTACTAAGCCCAAAATGGCCCCAGAGCAGTTTCCATCTCAGTGTTCATACTCTCAGAGGAATGTGGTGGAAAGAACACAGGATTAAGAATGAAGAAAGCTGGGTTGTCTACAAGGCTGTGTCACTAACTCACTTTGTGATTTTGGGGAAGCCATGTAATTCCTCTGGGTATCTTTAAACTGCGAGAGAATGACTAAATGACCCCAACAGCTCTGACATTCTACAATCACAGGAATGCAGATTTAGAACTAGATGAGACCTTCCAGGTCAGCTAGTCCAACCTTATCATTTTATAAATGAGGAAACTGAGGCCTAAAGTGGTTGCTACCTATGTGGACCTGAGGCAAGTCATTTTTCAAAATGTCTTAGAGCTGGGAAGGGGTAAGAAACAGGATCCTTCTACAGGACCAGAAATAGGATACTTCCACTAACCCCAACCAAATAAAATGTTTTCCTTTTTCATTTGGACAAAATCACATTAAAAAAAATCTTTTTTTTTCCTTCCTTCAATTATATTTAGAGATCCACCTTTTGTTGAAATTTGTGCATTTTTAGAATAGTAGAGTGTTAGTTTAGAGGTCTGCCCCTCATTCTGTTTTATTTTTAAATTTTCATTCATGTCTTTGGTTTTCACAGCACTGTCATTTCCAAATGTTTCTCCTCCTCCTTTACCCAGTGAACCACCCTTACAACAAAGAATAAAAAAGAAATACAGAAAAGAAGTCGTTCAGTAAAACTAGTCAACACATCAACCAAGCCTGATAATATATGTGCAATGTTCCAAAGCCATAGTCCCCTACCTCTGCAAAGAAAGGGGGAAGATGCATTTTCTCTTTGATTCTCCCAGGCCAAGATTGATCATTAAAATTGCAGAGGATACATTGTTTTTTTGTTTGTTTCTCACGAATATTATTGCAGTCATTTGTATGTATTTCCTGTATGGTTCTACTTACTTTGCTCCACATCAGTTCATGTAAGTCTTACCATGCTTCCCTGAAATCTTTGTATTCATTCTTTCTTATAGTTTAGAAACATTGTATCACATTCAAGTACCATAATTGGTTTAGCTATTCCCCTAACAAATGTCTGCCCCTCATTTTGAAGAACAAATGGAGAGGCCAAGTGATTAGCCCAAAGCCAAATGGCTCATTTGTGGTGGAATCAGGACTAGAATCTGTACAGCTTCACTCCCTATCCACTATTCTTTCTACAAAATCATGCTGGCTCCCTGTTTGCTTTCCTCATGGTTTCAGTAATGTAGTTCTCTTTAATGTTGGCCTTATTAAATGACAGCTTTCTAGATTCCCAAATACGTTCAAAATCAAAACCATGACTCTCTTTTATTGGTGCAAAAAAAAAAAAACCCACAGCCAACAACATCCCACTCATTTCTAAGCCACGCCCCTTGCACCAGATACCTCCCCCTACCCCCACCAACGTTCTCAGTAGGCAGATAAAAAAATGACTCCACGATCTCCAGGTTCACACTCCTCCTGAGTGCTTTGAAGACTAAAGGGTACAAAAGCAAAAGGTAACCATGGGTTTTTTATTTTTTTTTTGCTAAATTGACCTTTATCCTGCCATCAACTAGGGACTTACAACTTTGTCTTTTGTCAGTTACAGATTGTTAGACTTCCCCAGGAAGCAGGGACACCCCAGCTTTGGGACAAATGGAAGCTGAGGCAGGGGGTGGTGTGGGTACCATGAATATGTTTACAATCCTTCTTAGGCAGCCTTTAGTAAACATACCACCAAGCCTGGTCCTTCACTGTCCTGTGGCAGTCTCTGGTTGCCTGGCCTGGCCTATCTTGGTTTATCTTCTTTTATGCACACACACACACACACACACACACACCCCTCTAGGAGTTCAAGTCCCTCTCAGACAGTTTCAATGACTACCTATAACTATTAGATGGTATAGGGTGCTGGACTTGGAGTCAGGAAGACCCAAATTCAAATCCTGCCTTAGACATTTGCTAGCTGGCTGCATCAGGGCTAAGCAAACCTCCTTTTGTTTTCTGTTCAGTGACCCGCACGTGCCTTCTTTTGTTCCAAAGTGGAAGCTAAAGTAACAAGGTGTTAGACCTGCCCTCAACACTTGGACAATTCACTTAGACTCCCTAGGACTCAGTTTCCTCAACTACAAAATGAAGGAATTGGGTTTTATGGTTTCTGAGGTCCCTTTCAGCTCCAAATCTATAATCTGATGACTCTGAAGGCCCTTTCCATCTCTAATTTTATGATCCCATTATGCTCTACAAGGGGCAGCTAGGTGGCACAGTGGATGGAGTGGCAGGCCTGGAGAAGAGCTGAGTTCAAATCTGGCCTCAGACACTTACTAGCTGGGTGACCCTGAGCTAATCACTCAACCCTGTTTGCCTCATTTTCCTCATTTATAAAATGAGCTGGAGAAGGGAATGACAAACCAATCCAGTGTCTTTGCCAAAAAACAAAACAAAACACAAATAGGGGTCACAAAGAGTCAGACACGCCTGAAAATGCCTAAACAACAATTAGTAAGCATATTTTAGCCATTTGAGAATATATGTAGGAGGAATGAATAAGAGTGAGGGAGAATAAAAGGCAAAAATCCCCATTTATGCCTTACTATGTTTAAATAATCCTGCAATTTGATCTGAAATTCTTTCAGTGCTACCTTACCTTCTTCCAACTCCCAGTTCCAGATTCAAAGCCCTGCTATATTAACCACCTGTTAACTGTGACAGTGTCTATGACTATGCCAAAGGCAACTTGATCTCCACAGCTGTGAGTTGGGACATCGGAGCTGTCCCAGTGCAGCTGTTCCATGTGTTGGCTTTCTGGGACAATGCAGCGCAGCAGCTGGGACCCCATCTCTTTGACAGGGCCTGCCTTGTGAATAGGACAGCTCCTGCCAAGCAGTCCTCACCACCAGGTGGACCCCCTTGGACAGTCCACTTGCACCCCCTCTTATCAGCCTTTTCCTTCCCTCCCCCCACCCCCCAGCTTTCATGACTCCTTTTTAGTTTGCCCATTTTTGTCAAGATTCTGGGCCTGCCATCACCTCTAATTTTTCTCTCTGGCCCCTTCTCTACATCTCATTCAACATTGTTGTTGTTGTTCAGTCATCTGAGTCGTTTCTGATTCTCCATGACCCCATCTGGGGTTTTCTTGGCAAAGATACTGGAGTGGTTCACCATTTCCTTCTCCAACTCATTGTACAGGTGAGGAAACTGAGGCAAACAGGGTTGAAATAATTGTCCAGAGTCATCCAGCTAGTAAGTATCTGAGGCCAGATTTGAACTCAGGTCTTCCTGACTCCAAGTCTGGCATTCTATCCACTGTTGTCCTTAAATTCTGCCATTTATTCCTCTGTACTTTTTCTCAGATCTGCCCCCATCATCTCTATATCCCCAGCCCTAGTTAACTTGTGTCTATCTCATGTGTCCTGGGAAGAAGGATGGATTTGGACTCAAATCCTGACTCTTCCACTTACTCTTTATATGACCTTAGGCCCAAGTCCTGTTATCTCTGTGACCTCAGTTTCCTTATCTGTTAAATAAAGGGATTAAACAGGATGCCTTCCGAAGTCCCATGAATAATGAATAGAATATTGACCCAAGAAAATTCAAATCCTGCTTCCAACACTCCCTATATGTGGACAAGTCACTTCACCTTACTCAGCCTCAGTTTCCTCATCCATAAAATGGGTATAATAATAGCACCTACCTCCCAGGATTGTTATGAGTATCAAAGGAGATCACCTATATAAAGTGCTTTGCAAATCTTAAAGCACATAAATGTTAGCTATTATTAGGATGGTGATACTATGAGCCTATTGTATTCATCCTAGCTACCTTCTCTAATCTCCAGCCTCTTTTCCACCTTTCCGTCTGACACACATCATTGAAAATCATCTTTCTCCAGTGACATTTAGATCACACTGTTCTCTCTGCAGAAGCTGGCAACAGCCCCCAGTTGCCTCTCAAATCAAATTAAAACTCATAAGTGTGGGCTTCAAGTTCCTCTACCAATTAGCCCTATTTAACCTAACTGCCCATATCTCCTGCTAGGCTCCAACATGTGCTTTGACTCCAGCCAAGCACATTGAGCTTGGAAGTGGTGGGGGGGCGGGTTGTGTGGAAAGCATACTCCTTCCTCTGATTCCATGCAGGTGAAACTTGTATAGAGTGAACATCAAGTGCAGTGGAACGAACAGGCAGATGGTTGTTCTTTTAAAAGAAAAGTGGGGAGAGGGATTCTTTCATAGTGATGGGACAAAGTTATTGGAAGAAGGGTTTGAGGACTTACTTTCTCACCGCAATTATATTTGCTAATTATAATCTACCATTTCAACACTCCCCTTCCTCCTTCCCATCTACCCCAGACAGCCAAAAACTCTTCCAAAACATGGAGTTCCAGGCAATCACCACAATTATCGTACTGTAGGGACAGTTCTACCTTCTCAGGACCCTATATTAATGCTATCTGTTTTACTCAATGCCTTCTGCCTAATTTCTATCCAAGTACCCATGCCCCTGTCACATTTTAAAATAATAATCATGTCTAAGACATTTCCAAAAGACTCATGATGGAAAATGCTATCCACATCGAGACAAAGAACTATGGAATCTGAATGCAGATTGAAGCATATTATTTGCTCACTCTCTCTGTTTCTTCTTTCTCATGGTTTCTCCCTTTGGTTCTAATTCTTCTTTACAACATGACTAATGTGAAAATAGGCTTAATATGAATGTATATATAGAACCTATATCAGATTGCACTCCATCTTAAGGTAGGGGAAGCAGAGAAATGAGAAGAAAATTTGGGATTCAAAATCTTACTGAAGTGAATGTTGAAAACTAAAAATAAATGAATAAAATAAAATAAAATACAAATCCTTCATGAAGACTTTCTGTATTCCCAAATTAGACCTGGTCTGATCTTAGGCACTTTGGAAAACCTGTCATTATCACAGAACCAAAGAATCAGAGACTTAGAGAGTTGGAAAAGACCTCAGTGGTCATCTAGTCCAACTTATACCTGAAAGAAATCTCCAATAATAACATAACTGTGAAGCAGTCATCCAGCCTTAAAGACTACTGAGGAGGGAATCCAACCACTTCTTGAAGTAGCTATGACACTATGGCATAGATCTTGGAATCATTTTCCATACATCAAGCCAAAATCTATCTCAATACAATGTCCACCCATTGTTTCAAGTTCTGCTTTCTGGGGCCATATAGAACAAGCCTTATTCTTCTTCCACATGACATCCCTTCAGATACTTAAAAGCAGCTGTCATATCCCTCATGAGTCAATGCTTTTTGCTGGATAAACAC
This sequence comes from Vombatus ursinus, assembly GCF_900497805.2. NCBI lineage: Eukaryota > Metazoa > Chordata > Mammalia > Diprotodontia > Vombatidae > Vombatus > Vombatus ursinus. The sequence continues at coordinate 51,525 of NW_020953127.1, read as the reverse complement.
CCCCAGCTGTTTAAAAAAAATCCTCACATAATCCCTATATTACATACCAACATATGGTTGTATAGCCTATATACCATTACTCTTTTCTTCATGGGTTCCTTTCATCTCTTCTGCTAGATTGCTAGATTTCATACGTCATGAGGGTTGGGGGAATGTCAATATTTTAAATATTACCTAATAAATGTTTGCTGAATCACATCAAATTGAATTCTTTTCTTGTCACTTCGTGACACCATTTGGGGTTTTCTTGGCAAAGATACTGGAGTGGCTTGCCATTTTCTTCTTCAGTTCATTTTTACAGATAAGGAAACTGAGGCAAACAGGGTTAAGTGACTTGCCCAGGGTCACCCAGCTAGTAAGTGTCTGAGGCCAGATTTTAACTCAGAAAGATGAGTCATCCTGACTCCATGCCTGGCACTGTACCACCTAGCTGTCCAAGTTTAATCATAGGCACCCCTGAAAGCTACCCCAGATCCAAGACATTCTTAGTTTATCATTCACTCAAAACCACAGCTCACAAGCCCCTACCAATGTTCCTTGTACCATGCTCATCAGAGAACACATTATTTCAAGCAAAAAGACATTTAATTAAACAACATAAAGTAGATTACAAGGAAAATCCCTCCATCCCCATATATAGGGTACCATCTCCCATAGATTTCCACACATAGGAAAAAAGCATCCGCATGAAAAAGTAAGCACATATAGGGAACACTTAGAGTTAAGGCAACTCACTATTAGGTAGGCAACCTAGCTGGATCCATTTTCTGCTTCTAACACTGCCAGTGGTTATTTCCCACATAGAACAACAGTTGTCATCAAACTACAACAAGCTTGTTGGGCTGTACTGCTGGGCTATTTTTTTTTCTGCTGTTTAGTCATCTATTGGCAGTTCCCTAGGTCAGCTTCTCTTTGCAAATCCTCTGATATTCTCTATTGCCACCACCTTATCTATTCCCATACAGAAGGGATTTTCAGCTCTTTTAGCCCATAGCTACTCTGAATTCATTCAGTCCCTTTTGCTTAGAGTAAGGAAATGCCTTTCAACTCCTGTTCTCTTCCTTGATACCAATCATGGTCCCTGTAAACTACCACTCTGGGAGCCTCAGTTAGAAAGTCACCTTGAGATCAGAGAATATTTTCATTATGAATTTGTATCCCAAGAATCTAGCATAGTAGCTTACAAACAGTCAGCTCTTAATGAATTTGTACTGGACTGGCAGGGTAGAGCCAGTCAATTTTAGTTCAGTCTTTCTACTCACAACAAAATCTCTGCTCTTCCTACACCATTCTTCATACAGCTGCCAAAATAATCTTCCAAATCTATGATTATGTCATTCCTTTGCTCCCTATAGTCTAAAGGATAAATGATAAATTCCTACCTTTTCTGTCCTTGGCCTCATTTCACTTCATTCCCTTTCAAGCAGACAAATTGAAATACCAGCTGTTCCTGAATTTTATCCTGCATTCTCCGCACATTTAGAAAGGCTGTTCTCATACTGGGACTGTATTGCCTTCTCATTTTCACCTGTGGAAACCTTTACCTTCCTTCAAGGCTCAGCTCAGTTGCTGCCTTCTCCATGAAGCATTTCCTGATGGTTCCTGCTGAAAGTGATTTCTCCCTCTTCAGATATACTTAGAAGATTCTGTAGAGCTCTCTTCTTGACAACCCTTCATCAGTCACCCTTACCACATATTTATTTACATGTATGTCATATCCACCACCACCCTGCCAACCCTAATAACAGACAAGCATCTTGAGGGGAAGAGTGATGCTGTTTTTCATCTTCATCTTCCCAATACTTAGTATGTTGTCTTGCATGCAGCAAATGCCCAATAAATGTTTGCTGAATCAGATCAAATTGAATTCTTTTCTTGTCACTTCCCAAAGCTGATGTTCACTTTATAACTGTGTAAGTCAGCAAATCATCTTAATGCTTCATTTTTTCATAAACATTAAAGAATGAGTTGTGCTATAGAAGTGAATTTTTTAGATAACTGAAATTTTAAACAAATTTTAGGGAAAAAAGAGTCCACTATTTTAGATGAAAGTATTTCTAAAACATTACATTTTTCTTCCTTCTTAAACAAATCATACAGGACAGAACTTAACATTTCCTTGATGATTTAGGACTATTGTTATCAACGTTATTAGTTATTGTACTGTGCTGAAAAGGCGCCTATGGATTGTTGAGATATATAGGGATATTTGCCCTTACATTGTAGCCCCAAGACTCCTGTGATTTCAAGTTGTCAGTCGGCTTTTTACAGTTTTTATGTTTTTCCTCTTGCTGTTAGTTGGTCAGCTGCCACTTCTTGAGCTATCAATGTGTATTTCTATAGCATCTACTCTTTTCCCTCTCTTTCTCTTCTTCTAGTCTATCCTGGGTTAAGAAATTAGATTAAAAACCTTGTTAGAATTACATGGAAAATAAGAATAAGAAGGCTCTGAATCAGTGTCTGGGAGGACTTCCTATATCCTAAGTATTGGCGTTAGTGCATGAACTCTGTGGCAGATGTTCTGATGTCTCATTAGCCTTTCTTGTAACCTTCCTGGCTATTGGTTGTGTTCCAAATAATTAAACCTACCAAATAAGTCACCTCTGGTTATGTAAGGTTGGACAAAATATTCCATTTTGTAGTTGCTTTAGTCAGAACACACTTCTCTTTTCCTTTAAAGTGATGATTTCCAATATTTCCAAACATTTTTGAGTCAACTTTGAAGATTTCTATGGTGATTCTGCATTTTTACTTTGCTACCAGATCCATACCATGCTTTTCTCTATTCAGACCATCACTTTTATCTTCTTCTTACTAGTAACTTGGATTCTGCTTCCAAGTTCCTCTGCCTGGATAGGTGACTGTTTGCCTTATCTGGTTGAGAATCAGTTCTCCAAGTCACTCCAGCCAGAGCCACACCTTGTTGCTGCCAGGAGCTAAGGTTCCTTTTCTAGTTCTCTTTGATAGAATCTTCCTCCCATTAGAATGAAAGGTTCTTGAGGACCTGAACTGCCTGGATTCCTTTTATTTGAATCCTCAGTGCTTTGCACAGGGCTATCTTTCTATCTATCTATCTATTATCCATTTATTTATCTATCCATCTATTTATCTATCTATCTCTATCTATCTATCTGTCCATCTCTCTGTCTCTCCCTCTAAGTTTCCCCAAGCTTAACATAGGAAGACCAAGCCCTTGGTGTGGTAGCACAGCTATGTCCCATAGATGGCAGTAAACACATTTTTTAAACACTTCTCTTCACCTTTCTTTAGAATCAATGCTCCTCAAGGGAAAGAAAATGAATGCCCAAGCCTCTGGAGTAATAATTAGCAAATGGACCATATTCTTTTGAAATTTGGCAAGGAGTATTATTAAAGGAGGTAATAGTTATCATATTTTGCACTCATAATAGGTCCTTTCATCTAAAGACTTTTAAATGCCTGCCTGAGTCATGTAACAGAGGGAAAAAACAAAATGGAACAAAACCTGAGTAAGGTCAGAAGTCAGATATAGGGAGATGTGCTTTACATTCAGAGCCAGAACTCCCACTACGAAGTGAAGGCACGAGACTTTTTTCCCCTTTAAACATCCAGGAATGATTCAGGTTAAGTAAAAAAACAAACAAACAGGGTACTAGCTGATGAAGCTGCTCACTCCCCAAACTCTGCACATTGGGGCTAAAGCTGGAAATGCTTCCCATTAACCCCCACTCCCACCCCTCCTTTCCAGTGAAAACAACAATGATGCCTTGCCTCATGTGGACAGCATTAGTATTCACGGGGTGCCAAGCAAATTGAGAAAGGCTTTTTCCATTCCCTGCCCTGTATTAAAGCTTAATTATCAGCATATCCTTGTATGTGTTCTTATGTGGACAGAATAAATGCAGTGAAAGATGAATATCAGTCCTGGGAACTATATTCACTTATTCTTTATCTCAGGGTGTGGGGAATGGAAGAAGAAGAAGCATCTAGCATGTGTATAAGGTAAAGGCCTTAAATCTAGAAAATCTTGCCTTCCTGCTTGTCTCCCATTAAAACCATGACTTAAGTTTACCGCAGAAATTTCAGTTCTAGTGAAAGAACATTAAAACCCTCTTGTCTTGTCACCATGGTGTAGTTACTTGACAACCAGAAGACAGACACCCTGACTGTCTTGGGGAATACGTGTTTTGAAATAAAGGAAGGCTGATTTTTTTCCCCTAATGCATCAGCATTCACTTGGGGTCTTACTAGGACATCCACCTTGCAAAAAGAAATCCTCGTTCCTTGCAAAATCTAGACACAGTGCATAGGGTTGATGCCCAATCGATCTTTGCTGCTCCATAATCAGTGAGATCTAAGTTCAAATTCAGACTCGGATAGCAATGTGAACCTAGACAAGTTGCATTACCTCTGCCTACTTCGGTTTCTTCAACTGCAAAATGGGATGTAAAGTAGAGAGGTATAAAGTAATGGCAGTAAGGTAAATATCTGGAAAGTGACTACAGTAGTATCTGATTTCACTGACATCATTGTGAAAGATAGATGTTTCAACCAAATGGACTTTCCATAGGTTCTTTTTTCTTTAAGCAAAACAAATTTGTGTTATATTTGCTATGTATGAAAATCTATGTCTCATTCTATACCTACAGATCATCACCTCTCTGCCAATAGGGGGGAAGTGTGTTTCATCATTAGTCTTCTGGAGTTGTGATTGGTAATTATATTGACCAGAGTTGTCTTTGAAAGTTGGTATCCTTTACTATGTTATAGTCAATGTATAACTTGTTATCTTGGTTTTGCTCACTTCATTCTGCATTATTCATTATGAGTCCTTCCAGGTTTCTCTGAATTCACCCCTTTCATCAACCAGAACAATAATACTATTTACTTTTTTATACTTTTTTATTCCATAAACTCTCCAGCCATTCCCCAACTGGCATATGCCCACTTTGTTTCTATAACTATAACAAAGAGTATTCCTATATTTATAGGATCTGTCCTGGATCTCTTTGGGACATGTGCCTAGGAGTTCTATTGCTAGGTTAAAGGGTTTATACTGTTTAGTGACTTCTGAAATACGATTCCAAAATGATTCCCAGAATGATTGTACCACTTCATAGGTCCACCCACATTACATCAACATGCATGTCCTCCCACAGCCCCTCCAACAATTATTATCTTCCTTTTTTGTTTTCTTTGTCTATCTCATGAGTATGAAGTGGAAACTTAAAGTTTTTTTTAATTTGCATTTCTCTTATTGTTAGTGATTTGGAGCATTTTCAATATGATTTCTAATAAGAAGTATTTCTGTTTTTGAGAATTGCCTGTTCATATCCTTTAGAGGTAGTGGTGGTGGTATAGCTGATAGAGTGCTGGGCCTGTAATTAATGTTGTTCAGTTGTTTCAGTGATGTCCAACTCTTTGTGACCCCATTTGGGGTGTTCTTGACAAAGATACTAGAGTGGTTTGCCATTTCCTTCTCCAGTTTATTTTATAGATGAAGAAACTGAGCAAACAGGGTTAAGTGACTTGCCCAGCTTCACACAGCTAGTAAGTGCCTGAGGCCACATTTGAACTCAGGAAAATTAGTCTTCCTTTCTCAGGACCTGACACTCTATCTACTGTGCCACCTAGCTGCTCCATAATCAGTGAGATCTAAGTTCAAATTCAGACTCGGATAGCAATGTGAACCTAGACAAGTTGCATTACCTCTGCCTACTTCAGTTTCTTCAACTGCAAAATGGGGATAATAGCACTTACTTCCCAGGGCTGTCTGTTGTGAAGATCAAACAAGATAATATTTGTAAAGCACCTAGCACAGTGCTTGGCTCATAGTAGTTGCTTAATCAATGTTTACTTCCTTAGTTTCTTTCCTTCCTTCTTTTTTTCCATCTATTTATTGGACAATAATAGCTCTTGTTCTTTATGTGTGTGTATGTATGTATGTATCAGTTCCCTATGTATCTTGGATATCATATCTTTGTGAGAGAAATAGGCCAAGATTTTTTCCCCTAGTTAGTTGTTTTCTTTCTAAATCTAAATTCACTTATCTAATTTATGTCAAAGCTCTTCAATTATATGTAATCAAAATTGCCCATTTTACTTTTATGATCATCTCTATTCTTTGTTTGCTCAAGAACTCATCCCCTATCCATCCACTATATCCATAACTGTGAAAGTATTGCCTTCTCTGCTCCCCTAATTTTTTATGAGCTCAGACCAGCAGAGGCAGCAGCTGGAGCAACCACAGCCCATGCCCTCTCCCGCCCTCCACTGCTTTCCACTTGCCCTGGGGTCGTTCTCCCTACTTCCTCCTCCACCAGCCCGCGTGTGCCCCCTCTTCTTCCCCCCCATCCCCATTGTTCCGACCCAGGCCTCCCGCCCTTCCCTTTACCGCCCACTCCCCCTTTCCCCTTCACTCACCTAGCGCCCAAAGTTTTTGGCTTCCACTCCCACCAGTGACCAAAGACTTGACCACTTTACAAAGTCCAGATCCCCAGAACACTGCTTGACATGGACACCGGTATGATTATTAAAAGTGGATTAAATGTCACTCTCACCATCCAGCTACTTATGCACGGAAAGGAAGTTGGAAGCATTATTGAAAAGAAAGGGGAATCCGGTCAAGAAGATGCATGAAGAGGATGGTGCTTATATCAACATCTCAGAAAGGAATTGTCCTGAGAGAATAATTACTTTGGCTGGACCCACCAATGCCATCTTTAAAGCTTTTGCTATGATCATTGACAAACTTGAAAGAGGACATCAGCAGCTATATCTATGACCAATAGTACAGCTGCCAGTAGACCCCCAGTCACCCTGAGGCTTGTGGTCCCTGCTAGCCAGTGTGGCTCTCTCCTTGGAAAAGGGGGATTCAAGATCAGGGAAATAAGATAGAGTACAGCGGCTCAGGTCCAGGTGGCAGGGGATATTCTACCAAACGCAGCTGAGTGGGTCATCACTATTGCTGGCATCCCACAATCTGTCATTGAGTGTGTCAGACAGATCTTCACGGTTGTGTTGGAGACTGTCTCATTCTCTCCTGAAGGGTGCGACCATCCCTACCAGTCCAAGCTGTCCAGCTCTCCAGTCATCTTTGCAGGTGGTCAGGACAGGTACGGCGCAGTCAGTGACAGTGCGAGCTTTCCCTATACCATCATGTCCGTATGCCTCAACCCTGACCTGGAGGGACCACCTCTAGAGGCCTATACCCTTCAAGGACAGTATGCCATTCCACAGCCAGATTTGACCAAGCTGCAGCAGTTGGCAATATCCCAGTCTCACTTTCCCATGACACATGGCAACCCAGATTCAGTGCAGGTTTGGATGCATCTGCTCAAACTACTTCTCATAAATTCACCTTTCCGCATGACTTAATTGGATGTCAAGGTGCCAGAATCAATGAGATCCACCAGATGTCTGGGACTCAGATCAAAATTGTCAGTCCAGTGGAAGGATCTACTGGTAGTCAGGTTACCATCAGTGGATCTGCTGCCAGCATTTAGCTTGGACCAGTGTCTAATCAATATCAGGCTTTCCTCGGAGATGGGTGGCATGGGTAGCAACTAGAACAATGCAGACTTACCCATAACCCCTTCTGCTGTTCACCACCAATGATCCATCTGTGTAGTTTCTGAACAGTCAGTGATTCCAGGTTTTAAACAATTTGTAAATTTTCAGTTTCTACACAACTTTATCATCCATTTGTGATTTTTTTTTAATTACAGTGTTTTAATTCCTTTCTCTGTTCAGCTGTTAATGCTGAGAATCATATTTAGTTTTATAAACTTCTCCCTGTTTTTTTTGTTTTGGGGGGACTCATGAATTTTTTCCCTGTTTTTGTCATTGAAATGTAAGAGTGGAATATTAATACATTTCAGTTTAGTTCTATAATGTCAGGAATTTTTTTTGAAATTAAAAGATGAACTGGAGCTTTTTCCTTGTGAATAAAAACTGGAAAAAATTAATTTGTTAATGGTATGACCATTTCTCTTTAGATTAGGTCTCCATCTGGAGCTTATTTTAGTATATGGTGTGAGATGTTGATCAAAACCTAATTTCTTTACAATTTTCTTAGTAGTTTTTGTCAAACAGGGAGTCCTCACCCCTGTAATTGGTGTCCTTTTTATTACTGAGCACTAGGCTATTATATTCAGTTGCTTCTAGATTTCATGTACTTACTCAGTTTCATTGATCAACTTTTCTATTTTTAACCATTGATGATTATTCCCTGCTTTGCATCTGCTACCTTACCTGGTTTCAACCCCCATGGAACAAGATGCTCCTCCCAGGATAAGCTCATCACCTCCAAACTTTTCGCTATGCTGCTAACTCAACCCTTGATTGACTTTACCTGTCACAGACTCCTCTCTCCTCTGTTTGTGGAGCTGGAAGGAAACTCCTTCCAATGTCTTCCTTTATATAGTGAAGAAACTGGACTCTCAGATCATTCTACTTTGCATCTGCTGGTCTGTCTCCATGGAACAAAATGCCTCTGTCTGAGTACCCCCTGGTGTCCCATCTCTGCCCCCCCACCCTCCCTCTTCCCCCACTTTCCTGCCTTCTTTTGTGTGTTGTCTTCCCCCATTAGATTATAAGCTTCTTGAGGCCAGGGACTGTGCTTTTTTTATTACTATTAATTGTATCTCCAGCATTTAGCACAGTGACTGTCACATAGGTACTTAATAAATGTTTATTGGATTGGACTGTTTATTAGATGATTGCTACTTTATTGTATAGTTTAAGATCTGCTGCTACTAGTTCCCCTTCCTTCACAATTCTTCTCATTATTTCTCTTTAGATTCTTGACTTTTTGTTCCTCCAGATGAATTTCATCATTGCTTTGTCTAATTTTATAACGTAATCCTCTAGTCATTTGACTGGTACAATGCTGCATCTGTAAATTAATTTAGGTAGCATTGTCATTTTTAAAACATTAGCAGGACCTAATCATGAGCAATTAATTCTTCTCCATTTGTCTTCTTTTATTTCTGTAAAGAGTGTTTTGTAGTTGTAGTTATATAATCCCTGTTTGTATGTGGACTTCCAGATATCCTTTACAATTTGCAGTTATTTTGAATGGAATATCTTTTTCCACCTCTTTCTGATGGGTTTATTGGATACACACACACACACACACACACACACACACACACACACACACTCAGGCTGATGATTTGTTTTGATTTATATGTATAATATCTATATTTATATCTGTCTATCTATCTATCTATCTATCTATCTATCTATCTATCTATCTATCTATCTATCCACTGAAGTACAACCCATATTTGAAACATGAAAGTACCCTACCCTGTCTCTTACAAGTGTTCATTAAAGCCCCTGTTTGAAGACCTCTAGTAATTCATTCCTCCGAAGGGGGCTCATTCATTCCACTTTGGAACAGCTCTAATTACCATTGCATTTTTCCTTATATTAAAATTCTGTCTCTTGGTAACATCCGCTTATTGGTCCTAATTCTGGCCCCTGGGGGCCAAGCAAAATAAGTCTGTTCCCTCTTTATTTTTAATAATTTCATGTACATTTTCTAAGACACACAGTACTTTTTCTTGTTTTCTAAAACGGAATGCTGAAAAGGGATTATCCTGTCTTCACAGCTCAAGATCATCAATATTCTGTATGAGTGCCTCTTACTGCACAGTGCGCATTTAGGTGCTATTGAAGTGCATGGGGCCACTAAAGGCACCTAGACCACTATACTATTTGAATTCATGCATCTGCTTTTTACAATATTTCTGTCTTCTTTGCAGTTAGGCTTACAGCTGTCCTTTCTTGCACCTGTCACTACGTCTGCCTCTAGCAGCCTTCTCCTTCCCCCTTAAAATTTTTGACTTGAGACTTTTAATTTGCCAAGGATAAGGAAACCAGAGGAACCAGATTGTTAGAATTCATTGTAAAATGAGAGTCAACTGATTCTGAGTGAAGTCCTAAGGGATCTTCCAACAAATAAAATGCTCGAGCTTCAGAATGTTGCCAATTAGACTTGGTAATATGTATGTGACATTATTCAATTTATTTCAGCAATCATTTATTTATTATAATATATAGTTATATATTATAATAATTGTTTATTATATCTGATACAGACAAGGTATTACACTGGGTATATGATAATACAATAAGGGATAAGCACAGCTCTCAAGAAGTTTGTAGTCAATGTAGGGTGGAGGTGGGGGGGAGCCCAGATAAGGATGATGCAAGGCAGAATGGGATTAAACACAGAGGAGAGATTTAGATAATGTGTAATGAGAAATCTAAGGATGAAGAGACCATTTTCATCTGGGGAGCAGAGTGGGAGGAGTTAAAGATTAATTTTATTCATTCCATACATTTGAATTTAGGCATACTGATTTTATTTAGAATGAGAGATAACTATACTTGCATAAACTTCTCCCTTTTTGGGGTGTGTTTTATGTGGATAAAGACCATCTACTGATATACGCTGTTGTCCTTTACACAAGGGACAGACACAAAGGAGTGGCACCATTGCTACTGTGAGCTTATCTACTGTCCTCTCCTTTTATAAAATGCTTTGCACTCATTTGGCTGTTTGTTAAGTCCACGCCACGATAAAGATGGATTCTGAGCACAAAAGCTGTTTTACACCCAGCACACATCCCACAGGAACCATAGTTTGTGGAGCTGGCCATAATAAATTCTTTACAAGAATAATCCTGTACAAAAATTGCTTTCTCTGGCCTCATCCACAGAACAGTCACCCTTTACTGGGAAGTACTTGAATGGTGCTTGGACCAAAGATGGACAGATGAGAGCCATTCTAAGGGATATCTCAGTAGCTTTTCCTCTGTCATCAAGTATCAGCCAGCTATTTTTTTCCTTTCAGCCCTTTCTACCTCAAACATCTTGACAACCTAAACACCAAAAAAAGTTAGAACCACCCACATAAAAAACCCCCACCAGAACATTGAGGAGCTCAGGAGAGCAAGGTAGGGGTGTTTCATTCCTTTCTTGTATATTTCAATATCTCAGTGCAGAGCTATAACTAGCAGAGGGCTGGAAGGGCTTTCGCCCAAGGTACTGACAGCCAGGAGGGATGTACTTCCTCCTTAGGAGGAACAATCCCAGCAGTAACCACTATCCCCTGTACTGAGCCTTCTGGTCCTCCTCTGGTCTGTGACAGCCACTGGCTGTTCCACCTTCAAGGTTCCTATTGCTGCAGCACCTTTCTCACAGGGCTGCCTCCCTTCCACCGTCAGTGGTGAAATAAGGGAGTAGGAACACTCACTTTTCCAGGATGGTCGCTCCTAGGATGGGGCTAAGTGTACCTGCTTCCTGTTGCTTCCTCACCTCAACCCCTCACGTCCAGCTTTAGTCTTCTTGTTTCTGGGGTGGTTTCTCTTATGACCCTTTAAAAATGTTATCCTGTTTCTCTAGGATGGTCTTCCTCTAAAGCCCCTTCATGGACCAAAGAAGACCACAGAATCATAGACTTTGAAGAGAATTCAGAGGTGATTTGGTCAAACCAATACCTGAACAGTAATGCCCTTCAAAAGACCCCAAGACATAGTCCTCGCCCTTCAATATTAGGGGTGGAAGGGAGGCAGCCCTGTGAGAAAGGTGCAGCAGCAAAAGGAACCTTGAAGGTAGAGCAGCCGGTGGAGAACCTGAAGGCTAGGTGCAGGGAATGGTGGTTACTTTTGGGTTTGTTCCTCCTAAGGAGGAAGTACACCTCTCCTGGCTGTCAGCACCTTGAGCCAAAGCTGTTTTTAGTCCTGTGCTAGTTATTGCCCTGGGGAAGAGAGAGGGAAGGGAATAAGCATTTATGTAATTCCTACTATGTGAGGAACTGTGCTAAGCATTTTTTACAAATATTATCTCACAATCTACAAGGTAAGTGCTGTTATCATCCACATTTTACAGTTGAGGAAACTGAGGCAAATAGACATTAAGTGACTTGCCTGGAGTTACACAGCTAGTAAGTGTCTGAGGCTGGATTTGAACTCAGATTTTCCTGACTCCAGGCCCAGCATCCTATCCACTGTGCGCCAGTTGCTTGTTTAGTTGTTTTCAGTCATGTCTGCCTCTTTGTGACCCCTCTTGGAGTTTTCTTGTTAAAGATACTGGAGTGGTTTGCCATTTCCTCCATATGTATGCATGCATGCATGTATGTATGTGTACACATACACATATCTATACACATATATACATCTATGCCTATGTGTATGTGTGTATACATATATGTATACACACACCCATACAGTCTTTGCTTAAAGACTTCAAATGAAAGGAAACCCACTACCTCTCAGAACAAACCAATCTAATTTGAAATGTCTCCATTCAAAAAGTTTTCCTTACCTCAAGCCTAAATCTATCCATCTCAGCTTGTAACCATTGGCCCTGGTTCTGTCTTCTAGAGCCAAACAGAACAAATCTCATCCTCATTCTATGTGGTAATCCTTCAAATACTTGAAAAAAAGCTCTCTTCTTCTCTCTGCCATTTATTCTCTGTGTGACTCCAAACAAGTCTTTCTACCTCTGAGCCCCAGTTGTCACATCTGTCCAATACTATATTTCACCACATAATCGTTGCCATTGCATAATCATTGCACCCTGGTTTTTTTTTTCAGTCCAAAATTTGGTTTATAACTTTTCATCACATAATTGTCAATGATATAGTTCTGTTCATCACACCACTTCAATGTATTTTATACAACAATGTATTCACTGATAGCATATGTATACAGATTTATCTCTCGAGCATTGTGAGCTGCAAGCCTAAAATTCTCAGCTCACATGCATTGTCAGTTTTCAATTTTAAAGTGTATTCATGAATATTCCTTGCATCCTAATCTTGCACCAAAGACAGTTTCATAATACATGACTTTTAAGTAATACCGGCAAAATTTTTTTAAAAGTTTCACATAATGATTGCCCCCCCGCACTTTTTTGCAAAAAATTTTGTCATAAAATCTGCGACAATTATGCGGTGAAATACGGTAAGGGCACCTGTTGTTAATTGACCTCTAGATTTAGAGACATCCAATCATAGACTCAGAGCTGGAAGACAGGTTAGAGGTCATCTAGTCCAAACCCTTCATTTTACAGATGAGGAAACTGAGGTCCAAAGAGAAGACCTACGAAGTTCCAATGGTGAAGTTCCAATGTAAGGAAATAATTCCCTAGACCAAAGCACCTTCTCTGCGACTTAGAATCTTGGAACTGCCCAGAGCACGGAAGGGTTAGGTGAGTTGCCCAGGCAACTTAGTTGTCACACAGACATTGGACTTAAACCTAGGTTTTCCTGGATTCTAGGGTAGCACACTATTCACTGTGGTATGCTGCTTCTCACTCAGGAAGCACCAAATGAATATCATTGATAGGATCATAGATTCAGAGACAGAAGAAACCTTGGAAATCATCCTGTTTAAAGGCTTCAACTTAGGAGGAATTTGAGGTGGGGATGGGAAGTTAAGGGACTTGTCCTGGATGGCATAGATAAGAAGTGCTAGAGCTGGGATTTAAACCCAGGTCCTCTGGCTTGAAAGTCAGTGATCTTTCCATTGCCCCACCATGCTACTTTGATGCTGAATGGCATTTGTAATTAAGCATTTTTACCTCTACCAGGACATGCTGTAGTGGGTGTTATAAGACAATAACCTCCTTCCTCCTTGCAGCGTCTTCCCACTGCAACATATTTTAGCAATGGGGAGACAGATGAGTATAGCCCTTCAAGGACTTCGTGTCCTTCAGAGGGCAAAAAATATTCTTATTTACTTGAAATGAGTGACTTGCTAATGGGAGGGGCTGGTGGACATTATAATAGAGTAAGGCCAGCTAATTGTAGGTCAGTAGATTATTTTCTCTTTTTTATGCTAATTAAGTCATATTTTACTGGTAAGAGGAAATCCCTTCATTTTCTTTCTTTCTTTTTTGTCCTCTTGGCAGTTCTTCACATTGGTGACTTTCTTTTTCACTAGTGGTCATGCATTCAGAAAAATTCAATTCAAAAGTACACTAAGGCACTTAATACTTTGTGTCACGAACCTGAACTACCAATAACAAATACCAGCAACAAAGTTGTTTTGTCTTTATAGCTTTGAGCATGAATGAAATTGAGAAGAAATAGGCTTATATTTTGAAGACAATAAATAATGCAATCATAGTTAGTTCATTCAAGTTCCCATGTTATTAACACTTGAAAATTAAGTCCTGTGTGTCCAAGCAATGACTGCAAGTTTTCTCTCATTTAGTTGCGTCTCTGTGCAGTGAGGAAGGGGCAGGGATACTGGAAAGGAGTATGTCATGGGTGGTATCAAGATGTCTCACCTTCCCCTTTATATCATGATTATTAATAACATATACAGAGTGTCCCAAATAGCTAGACTTTTGGGACACCCTGTATATTTTGGCCCCTTAGTGAACTGTAAGTTCCTTTAGAGCAGGGGCCATATCTCTTTCCATATGTGTATTCCCAAGACAATACATATAGTAGGCACTTAATAAATGTTTATTGAATTCGATATTATTTAATCTATCTACTCCATAAATCAACTTGGCGTGAAAAGGTTAAGAATTAATTCCCCAAGTTTAGGTAAAATTTAGCTCGTCCTTAAAAAGATTCTGTTTTGCTTTTTTCTTATTTTTTTTTTGGTAATTCAAGTACAACAGGAAAATTACGTAAGAAATATTTTATTTACACGTACTCTTTATTAGAGTCAGCTTGCATATTTACCTTGGGGAACAATGGGTCACTTTTTTTTTATTTTTAAGAATTGATTTGGTGCAGCTAGGTGGCGCAGTGGATGGAGCATTGGCCCTGAAGTCAGGAGGACCTGAGTTCAAACCCAGCCTCAGACATATAACACTTACTAGCTGTGTGACCCTGGGCAAGTCACTTAGCCCCAGTTGCCTCACCAAAAAAAAAAAAAAAAAAAGGATTGATTTGTTTTGTTGTTCCTGTGCTATCTGAAAAAGGGGAACATACAAAGAGGAATTTGGAGCTAGTGTCAAATTACCTAGATTTATTGCTAGGAAAGAGTGGTGGGCTGTAACAACAATGATGATGACAATTACTTCAATGACAATGACTAACATTTATATGGTGCTTTAAGGTCTTTGAAGCACTTTACAAATATTGTCTTTATCCTCACAACAACCTTGGGAGGTAGGTATTATTATGATACTGATTTTATAGATGAGGAAACTGAGTTAGACTAAGGTTAAGAGACTTGCTCAGGGTCACACATCTAATAAGTATCTGAGGCTAAATTTGAATTCAAGTGTTCCTATCTCTAAAGGTATCGTTTAAGAGTATGATAGCTTACATTAGGCAAGAAGGTATCCATAGATGCGTGTTTTACCTCAGTACACAGCAAAAAAGCAAATGTAAAAAAAGGGGTGCAAAGGAATGGGGCAGGAGCAATGGAAGTATGACACTCTGGTTTTACTTTCCCAAGTAACAACCAAAGGTTCCAGAGAGTAGGCATTTAACAGAGCTGTTTAACTCAAGAGTTACCACTAGGGGACACTCCTTGCCACAGGCCACCCTCAAGAGGGTTGGGAAGACAAGGTCTTTGAAGATCCAGGAGTATGTGAAATGGGGCCATCAGCCAATATACAAGTACAAAGTACAAAGTACTGAACTATAAATTCCTTAAGAGTAGGGACCATGTCTCTTTCCATATGTGTATTCTCAAGACAATACATATAGTAGGCACTTAATAGAGACAATAAGAGACCCTGTTTTGGAAGTGCTGGAAACATATAGATAAAAGCCACACAGTCCCTACTCTCAAGGAACTTTCCTTCTAATAGGAGAGACAGCACATGCAAGAGAATGGCAGCCAGGGAAGGGTGCTGCAGTCTAAGAGGGATGGTAAGTAGGGTCATAGGAAAGTTGGTTGACACATCCTTTCTAGAAACAATGATAGTATTGATTTCAGTTCTATTCCCAACAGAAGAGGTGAAAGGGGACGGGGATGTTGACATATAGAGCAGATGACAAGAAGATGACTGGATGGAATGTGAAGCAAAAAGGAGACAATAAGAGACAACAGAGACAACAAAAGACAATAGAAATAATAAGACAACAACCAACAACCACCAAAGCCAGGAGCATTGTGACCAGCTAACGTGCCAGCAAGGGCCTAATACATTCTCACTGACTGACAGCTGATACTGTAGGGTGTGGTCTAGAGAAGGCCTTCCTACCTGGAAGCCTCTAGTCCCCATCCCTATAGCATGTAACTTCAAATGTTAAAATCTCTGTTCCTGTTTTCAGGAGAGGCTGTGCCAGATGTTGAGACTTTGGAAATAGGCACATCCTTAGGAAGAAGGAGTAGGATTTTAGTAGGATTTTTAAAAAATTGACAGAGTGAAGAGTCTGGGGACATTTGTCTCATCACTTGGCTAATTTCTCTAGTGTCACCTCTAGTCCTGGAGTCCCACTTAGACAAGTAGTACCTTAATCACCGCTAAGAAGCAAGCTCTTGGAAACTCTTTTCTTGGAATACGTAAGATATATTCCTAGAATGGCCTCTTGAATCAAGAGATGTTCCAGAGAGTGTCAGAGAGCTTCTAGAAAAGGAAGGAAAGATTCCTAAGGACCACTGTGACCATGTTAGCTTGCTTACTCAAGAAGCCTTCTTAATTGTCTCCTATATTTTAATTGTTATCATTCAATGGTATTGGCTATCTGATAGCATCAATGGCTTACTGCCACAGAAATCTGTCTTAAAACCTCATGTTTATTTGCTACCGTTTTGGAATGTCTAGTCAGCTATGTGCAGCTTCCCAGAGTCAATGTCTCATCAAAGTTTATTCTTCCACTCACATGAGTCTGAAGTATCTCCTCTCTGACTCCTGCTGACAAACAAGAGACTGATTCTTCAGGATACCTCCTCATGGGAGTCAGTTCCTGACAGGCTCAAAAGGGAAAAAGTCCTCCCAGCTGAGCCCCAGATGCACCTGAAGGATGTGGCCTGACTATCAGATGTAGATACCAAGTGTTTTGGGGTGAAAATCAATAAAGATTGACTTTCTTGAGGATTCCACACAGTTTGTGGAAATTTAAGGCTTAAAACAACGTACTTTGCATGTAGTATATGTTAAATAAATGGTTGCTGATTGAATAGATGAATGGGGGAATGAATGAATGAATGAATGAAGTTAAGACCTAGAAGAGCTTTCTTCAGAGGTGAGGACAAGTGGAGAAGCCCTAAATAGCTAGCTATCCAACATTAGATTTAGGTAAATTCTTGGTGTCATAGCAGCAAACTCACTGTGAACTCTCCCCGGTAATGTTAACAAAGCCAACTTTGTCTATTGATTGATCCTGTCATGACTTGAAATCATCTGATCAAGTTTTATCATAAAATCATGGTATCATAGAACTTTCTCATTTAACAAATAATTTTAATAGCTGGCATTTACATAAAGCTTTACAAAATTATTTATATCCGTTTTGTTGGGACAGGTCATCTAGTGGCCATTGATTGATGGTTGGTTCAATCAGCAAGCATTTCTTTAGCATCTATAATGTGCTGACTACTCTTCTCATCACTGGAGAAGTAAATGAAAAACAACAGTCCCTTTTCTCAAGGAATCTATATTTTAAAGGAGGGAGGCAATATGCACATATGTAAGCACATACAAAAGACATAGAAAACAGGTATCCCCAGCACTAGGAGCTGGAGAGACCAGTAAAGGCCCAGTGCAGAAGATTATGGTTAACCTGGGTCTTAAAGGAAGACAGAGGATTTCAAGTAGTAGAGATGCGGAGGGAATGGAATAGCTAAAACAAAGTCACAGAGATAAAAGATGGAATCATGTGCAAGAAACAGCAAAAAGGACAGTATGATTTGGCTTTAGAAGGGAGCAATATGAATGAAGCTGAACAGGTATGTTGGGGCCAGGTTGTGGAGACCTTGAAATTCCATAGGAGATTATATTTGATCCTAAAAGTTATAGAGGGAGCTACTGTGAACAATCATCTTACGTCTCCTGAGGATCCAACAATATTATATGGGGCAGGGAGATGTCACTGAGTCAGAAGACCCAAGTTTGATTCCCAGTTCTGCCATTTACTAGTTGTGTAAGCTATTCCAGAAAAGTTACTTCTCCCCCCAGTGAATCATAGGGATGCTTAGGTGAGCAGCAAACGATCAAAGGTTGTTAATGGAATTTGGTCCCTACTCAGTTTTCCAAGAATCCCACTTTCTCTTAAGGGTGATACAGTCCACATCTGACTATAAGTTGCTTTGGGTTACTTTCTGGTACTACATTGGTGCCTTTGAAGGGAAGAAGACTATTAATTTATGAATAGACAGAATCAAATTGCCTTCTGGTTGCCTGCAACAGAAGAACTGAAAAGCATTTACAGATGAAAGCTAATTCTTTGCTGTTGTCATTTCCTGATGCTACTTTTGTTACTGCAACTGTGTTCTGTCTGAGAGCCAAAGTGACTCTGGAGTCTTTGTGGGGGGTGGGAAGGGCTAGTGGGAAGGCACTAAACATAGGGATTCCTTCATCTGTGGCAATACTGCTGGTATCACTCCCCCGCACATACACATTCAATTTGCTGGTTTGGTTTGTCTTAAAGTTCAGAGTATGATGGTGTGGGCTTATCCGCCTCTTCTCCTACTCCTACCCAGTACAATCAAATTGCAATCTTCAAAAAAGGAGATGCAGACTCCTGTTGCCTTGAGTAAAGAGACCAGGCTTAGAGTTGATCTTGGTTGGTCAACTTTAGGCTTTCATCAAGTGGCTAGCAGAGCTGCTGGAAATCCCAGAGAGACTCAGGCTTGAGGGATGTAGATAAGTTGTATTATATTGTTGACTATGTAAAACTACAGTCATTATTTATAGGCCTTTATTTAGAATTTATCTTAATAACAATTTGGTTTACCACCAAATAACCATAAAATGTGAAGAATTTATGAAGAAAAATGAAAGAAAAAAACATACTTCAATAAAACAAACCAACCTCTCAACTAATTCTGATCACATATTCAATGTTTGATATCCATTACTACAAATAAAGACTGAATAAAGTATGTATTAAGCACTTACTATGTGCCAAGCACTGTGCTGTGCTAGAAACAAAAAGACAAAAGCCACACAGTCCCTATTCTCAAGGAACTTTCCTTCTAATAGGGGAGACAGCACATGTAGAGGAATGGCAGCCAGGGAAGGGTGCTGCAGTCTAAGAGGGATGGTAAGTAGGGTCATAGGAAAGTTGGTTGACCCATCCTTTCTAGAAACAATGGAAGTACTGATTTTAGTTCTATTCCCAATAGAAGAGGTAGAAGGGGGTGGGGATGTTGACATACAGAGCAGATGACAAAAAGATAACTGGATGGGATGTGAAGCAAAGTGTCTGGTCTGGAGCCAGCTAGATGAAGGGGGTGATGTGAATTTGTACTTACTCACCAAGATTCGTGAGCTTGGTCCTAAGCTTCTTTCCAAATCTAAATGGAGTAGGTACACTAGTGCTTAAAAAGGCAGGGTGGTACATTTTCCCACCTCTTCTTTGAGAACAAGCTTGGTCATTATAATCATACTTGCTAATTGATTTATATAAACTTCCATATTTGTTTAACAATCTAACAATACCCAACCTAGGTTGGTTTGTTTTATTGGTGAGTACA
The DNA here is from genome assembly GCF_900497805.2 of Vombatus ursinus. Lineage (NCBI taxonomy): Eukaryota > Metazoa > Chordata > Mammalia > Diprotodontia > Vombatidae > Vombatus > Vombatus ursinus. The sequence goes on along the minus strand of NW_020953127.1, from coordinate 31,918 downwards.
CAGAGTCCCTAGAAATTCAACGGAACAAATAGCAGGCACTCCATTGAGTCTCCCAAAGAGAGCTGCTGTGTGTACTATTTACTTCTCTATCTCCCTAAAACAGAACCGTTGAGTGGAGGCTCTATAAGGGTATTATTGAGATGATTTTTCTTACACCCTGACAGAATAGTGTGCTAAACATTCTGTTCTCTACTGCCTTGGGGTTTTCTCTTTCATTAAAAGAACCTTGCAAACAGTTGCTTGCCAAAGAGAATACTAATTTATGCCTGGCAAATAGGAAGCAATGTGTTTTTTGTTTGCATTACTATTCACAGAAAAGCCTATACTTAGAGTGGAAGAGACCTTAGAGATCATCTAACAAAAATGAGGAAACTGAGGCCCAGAGAGGTTAAGAGACCTGCCCAAAGTTACACAGGTAATAAGTAGCAGAAGTGGGATTTGAGCCCAGCTCATTTGGTTCTGATTGAGGGTTCTTTCCATTGCACCATGCTGTCTCTCTCTGGGTAATTCACAAAAGTTATCTCTAAGAAATATAGGCGTTTCATTTTGCTTTGGTGGAGGGAGGAGCCAGACCTTCCAAAAATTATCAGAGGTCCATGAAGATTTTGTAATCCCTTGAAATGTAAAGAATTACTTGCTTCCTCCCCTCTTTCCCCCCCCCCCGCAAAGGACTAGAAGAGGTGGAGAATGGGGGGGGGAGTAAGGATAGGATGACATTCTGGGTAGTTATTTTTTAGTATTTTCAATGCTATATTAAAGGATGATTCCCCAGTTCAGTTTCTGGCAATCCTTTAGAAAAGCTGAAATCTGGGCAAATCTGAAAGTATTCAACCCCAGGGTTGGTTTAGAGTTAAAACACTAAGGGTTATTTTGGACTAAAAGACTTAGGCAGCTTCTGAGTTATCATGGGCAGAAGTCTTCCATAGACAATTCATCTCTTTCCTGCATCCTGGTGGTGAAGTTGCAGGACTTAGTCAATAAACATTTATAAAGAACCTACTATGTGCTAGGCACTATACTAAGTGCTGGGGATACAAAAAAGGGTAAAAGATGGTCTCTGCTCTCAGGAGCTCACAGTCTACTGGGGGAAACAACATGCAAACAACTACATACTTATGTCCCTCCACCTAATGCCTTTAGTCTAGCCATGCTTGGCATTTACTTCTAAACAGTAAAAATATAAAAGCTGCCTGGTTGTTTGCCCTGCTTCATATGTCTTCCCTGGACTCTCTAACTGCATTCTGATCGTGGGTTCCATCTCTGCCTTGACTCAACCTGATGATATTTAGTCATTGTGTCTTTGTTTTGACTCCCAATCCCTGTTATCTTGCCTGGATTTCTGTTGCCTAAATAGCCTGCCTAGATTAAAAACCTATTGCTAATACTTGCCTGCTTGATCTTGTGGGCTTTAACTAGAGACTGTATGGATGGATTCATTGCTTTCTCTGACCTTCAGTGCCAATACATCCTACTGCAAAAAAGTACATCCTCCTACCAAAGCCAGACTAAACTTCTGGTTCCAGAGTCTTGTCTCTAATGACTCCTGGTTGTGCTGATAAACCATCCTATACTTTTAGTACCCTAGGCCTAGCTTTTTATCCTATATCCCCAACCTAGCAGTCCTACAAACTGTAGATGAGTACTATATTAGGTTAAAAAATAGAGAGACCACAGGGACCAAAGTATGTAAATAGATTATCTTGACAATCACAGGGATGACCAAAAAGAATGTGAAATTAGATTAGATCATGTTTCTTTTGGAAGCAGTCCTTACCCATACCTCACACTTGCCATGATTTGCTCTGGGTCTGACAATGTTACCCTAGAGGATATGGAGTAGAGCCAAAATTTCTTGGTGGCAGGCAGACCTGGGAAACTTGGCACTGGGGGAAGTGATGAGTTTCTTGGCATAGCCCCACTTACCAGTAAAGAAGAAGGACTCAAGGCTACATCTTTTGATTTTCCAGGGTGGCACTATCATGCTATTCCAACATTGGTACTGGCACTCCTAATCTGGAAATCAGATGCTAATTTGTAGGGTAGTGGGCAGCTGGGCTCCTGGCTAGATTCCAGATTTGCTGTTCAGGTAGAAACCACCATTGCATCATGCAAATATTTAACATTTCCAAGCCAAATGAAAGCCTGGAGAGTGGGAGTGAATGTATAGCATTGTGTGGTCTGTTTTGGTCTCCTGGGGAGCAGGAAAGGTAGTCCCTGAGGAGAGTATATAATTTTGGGCAATTAAACTTTCTGTGGTACCATGGAATCTCTAGCTTCTCCAGAGTGTTATTACTGAAGCTTTTAGGGTCTTATGACCTCATACACAATCAAGGACAAGAGAAAAGGAAAGGGCTTAGAAAATAATGTCCGGGCCTCAGTTGTCACTGACCTTGTGTCAGAATCATCATGGACCGTCCCCATCTGTGCTCAAGGCTTCAGGCAGTTTATAATCTAGAGCACAAAATGACCACAAGGAACACCCAAGACACAATACAAGGAAACCAAATGCAGACCACAGGGAAAGTTACCGAGGAAAACCTCTCCACTGCATCTTCCCCCCCCCCCACCACCCCCAGCTGTACTGATCTTCCATAAAGATATGTCGCCTGGCATTCTTATTCCTCCTTCCAACATATATAGTTTTCCTACTGCAATGTAATAGACCAATCTAAACATCAGTCCAGAAGCCTGGGCTCTCACTGCTTTTATCTACTGCCTTCAGGCAGGCTTAAAGAAGCTGGTGCCCTCATTACGGTTTTTGGCAACAGCTGCTACCTTGTTGTTTCCACAGCTCAATTGCCTTTTCTCCCCATTGTTGAACATAATTGTGACTTAAGAACCTGGACTTGAGGACGTGGGCTTCCTGGCTGAGAGCAAAGTTAACTTCAGGGGAGGGAGCAACTTTATTGCAAAATGAACATCAGTCACCTTTTTCATCTCTACCTGGACCTTCTGATGCCAATGAGATGCTGCCCTTATCTGCTTTCAGAGTTTCCTTGGGTCCATTTCCCCTTTGAATAATAATAGCTAACAATAATAATAGCTAATAATGGCTAGCATTTACATAGTGCTTCAGTATGTATCAGGTACTTCCCTATGCACTTTACAAATTTCTCATTTGATCTTCACAACAACCCGGGAGGTAGGTACAGTTATTATCCCCATTTTACTGTCAAGGAAACTGAGGCAGAGATTAACTGACTTGCTCAAGGTCACACAGTAGATTTGAACTCAGTTCTTCCTGACCCAAGGCTCAGGACTCTTATCCACTGTGACACCTAGTCATCTGCCTTTTTTCTTCCCAAGCAGTGTGTCTCCAGCCATGGGAGGTATGTTACTACCCAGATTTCATCATCTGTGCTCTGATTATCAGCAGGGAGGGAGTCAGCTCAACAACTTGGCTTCAATAATAAATCTCCTTGCTTTCATGAGTTTAAATCAGACTTTAAAACATCACCCTTAATGTTCCTTTAATGCAGTTTTCTTCTGAATGAGTTCCCTTTAGGTCTAGTCTTGTCACTAATATTGTCTCTTGGCAAACAAGGGAGGATTTCTTCAAGGAAAACCCTGCCAGTTTAGGAAGAAGGTTGAATTGCTCTGTGATGCCAGGCAGCCTCTCTTGCATTTTACAAGGACACTTGAGAAAACAAAACTCTCTGACTGTAAATTTAATTTTCTCCTGACAGCCCCAGTGTCTTTGCAGCCTCAAAAGTTATCCATTACTTCTTTCTTCTGTAATTAAAAATCAAGGCGGGGGGGAATGTACAGGATTAATGAGGCCTAATTTTCATTGATGAGCTCTAAGAGCTTATCAATAATGGGATCAGGGAAGCAGCTTTGGCTAAGCTCTTCCTTGCCAAGCCGCCAATGTTGATGGAGGACCTGGTTCAGCATGGGAAATACTGGTTTTCTGACAGGCTCCACTTACATAGGTTAGTAAAGTAAGTCTTTGTGGGCTAGGTGTTGTATAGTAGTTCTGCTGCTTCTCCCTGTCTCCAGCACAATCAAGTGGTCCCGGCCCCTTCTCCATACTCAGCACTTGGACTTGTGGGAGCTGATTACAGGGAAAGATGAAAAAGGCTGTCTTTCTCACACATGTTGAGAGCCTCTGGACAACATCTGCAGAAATGGAATGATCATACATCTGTTTAGGAGGGAGAAAGATTATTTCCAATTAAAAGAATATTGGTGGTAATCCCTTATTTGCAGATACTTTATTAGGAGATAGGGACATCAGACCCGTTTATTACCCAAGGTATATGACAAACATGACTTAGTTCTGGGAGAAACAGAGGCCCCCTTGCCTAAGAATCCCCATCATGACATTTCAATAGCTATGGGCTACATTTTGTAGGGAAAGGTACCATATAAAGTAAATGACCTCTTTAATTCATGGACACACACACACACACACACACACGCACGCACACACACTGAAGAGTTCTCTAAATTCAGTGACAGAGGTTTTGTTTGTTTTTGTTTGCTTATTTTGTAAAGAAGCTGGGCAGAGGAATTGTCAGCCTTAAGACCTGACTTTAAGATGGCAATTAAGAACTATGCTGAGTTCATATGGGGCTGGGTCTATGAGATTCTCCAGCAGAGCCATTCCTAAAACAGGGTAATGGGATTTTGCCCCAGGGTGCCATATTTAGAGATGGTTTAATTTAGACACTTACTAGCTGGGCAAGTCACTTAACCTCTATTTGCCTCAGTTCCTCATCTGTAAAATGGGGACATACTACAGAAGGAAATGGCAAATCACTGCAATATCTTTGCCAAGAAAAAGTGCAGGGGGTCCTGTAGAGTCAGACATGACTGAATGACTGAACAACCACAACAAAAGTTGGGAATAATGATGATAGGAAGCTATCTTTCTGTGACCTATCCTGTTCTTCTACCTCCTTCCTTCCAACAAGCTTGTCAACAACATTGTTATGTCAATGCACTGGGGTGTTTGTCTCCTCCTAACAGGACAGTGTCCTGTTTTTTCCACCTCAACTGAAGATATATTTGGTGTTGCTTATCTCACAGGGTTTACGGCACTTATACCATCTGTAAAAAACAAATTCCTAGATATAGTTACATCAGCCAGAAATATTTTCCTGCATAAACTACTCTAGTTCAGATCAAATACAAGGTCTGGCTAATACCAGGCTACTAATTTCTCTCTTCACTAATGTCTTTTAAAATAATACTCATATTTAGTAGTCTGTCAGTCAATAAACATTTATTAAGTGCCTCCAATGTGTCAGGTACTGTGGTTACAAAGACAAAAAGGATACGATCCCTGCTTCCAAGGAGTTTATATGCTATTGAAGGAGACAGCACAAGGCAGTGTGTCTCAGTGGATAGGGTCCTGGACTTGAGGTCAGGAAGACATGACTCCCTGCTTCAGACACTTACTAGCTTTGTGACCCTGGATAATTTTTGATGTCTCAGGTTCCTCACCTATAAAATGAAATGGTTGGACTCAATGACCTTTAAGATCCTTTCTGATTCCAAGTCTATGGTACAAGCATAATTATAGACATGATTGTCAAGATTTCCATTGCCTCCCCACCTAAAAGTTACTTTTTATTTATTTTGTTTTGTCATGAATGGATTCAAGTAGAAGGTAGTCCTTGGAAGGAGACTTAAATGAAACTAAGTAATCTAAGAGGAAGAAGAAAAAGAACCTCCATGTTCTAAAATGTTTATAGCAGCTCTTTGTGGTGGCAAAGAACTGGAAATTGTAGGGATGCCCATTAACTGGGGAAGGGCTGAACAAGTTGTGGTATATGATTGTGATGGAATAGTACTGTGTTATGAGAAATGATGAGCTCAATGATCTTAGAAAAACATGGAAAGACTTGCACAAAATAACAAAGAACAAAATGGATAGAACCAAGAAAACATTGTGTCCAGTAACAGCGATATTGTTTTAAGCATGACTGAGTCATTTTAGACTATTACTAATACCCAAATTAACAATAAAGGACATATGAGGAAAGATGCTATCTGTATCCAGAGAAAGAACTGATAAATAGAAGTACTTACAGAATCATTTTACATATGTGTATGTATATACCTATTTGTGTCTAATGGTAGCCATCTCTGGGGGAGGGAGAAGAAAAAAAGGGAAAAAAGAAATGTATATAACTTTAATATGTATTCAAAAGGAATAGCAAGTTGTACATAATAAATTTGTAGTACGGAAATGTTTCTTTTATTTCATAAATTAAAAAAAAATTCAAAAAAAAAAGAGGCAGAGATGAGGAGGGGGCTAGCCAGTGCAAAGTCATGGAGATGAGAGATGGATTATCATGTATGAGTTTTGAAGAGTAAGGTCAATTTGACTGAACCATTGAATTAAAAAAGGAAAGTCATGCATAATAAGGCTAGAAAGGTAGGCTGAAGATAGGTTGTGAAGTACTGTGTCCAGCTGACGGCCCTAATTTGGAAGGTAGAGAGGGCAGAATTCTCAGAGGAGAACAAGTGAGAGGTTTAAAAGATACAAAAACAAGCCCCATGGGAAAAGGCAATCTGGGTCATGTGCTGCCAATATCACCACTGTGGACAACGACTTATGTTCCAACTTCATGTAGGCCAATTGGCTTCACTCTGATCCAAGACAACAGACATTTCCAGCTCTGTCCAGCTGTTTCACAAATATTTACTATGGTCACTATGGGGACCAGATGAGATTGACTCAAATCCATTACCATTAATAGAAATATAAATACAATTCAATCCACACTGCACAGAGGGATGATCTTTGTATATGAAGGATAGGAGGAAGAGGAGAAGGAGGAAGATAAAAAAGGTTTAAAAAAATAGGATTACTTAGACTGGAGAAGAGAAGGCTAAGGGGAAACAATGAAATTGCTATAGCCTTTCCATAGGTCTCCCTTCCTCAAACTTCTCCCTTTGTTATCCCCATCCTCCATAGAGTTCACAAAGTAATATTCCTAAGGCACAGGTCTGATCATGCCAGCCCCTGCTCAATAAGTTCCAGTGGCTCCCTACTACCTTTGGAGTCAAGGAGAATGCCTATCTCTTCACCAGAGCCTGGAACAGAGGAGTAGAGAAGGAGGGGATGGGGGGGAAAGGTTTTGAAGTATGGAGTGGGAGAGAGGGCGAAGATAATAATGGGTGAGTTATTTTCTCAATAAAGCAGGGAGTTTTCTGCTGAGAGGGAAGGGATAGGGGGTGCTGTTAGAAGTTTGAGAAGAGAGGAGGTTTGGCACTGTGGAAGGTTAACAAGGAAAAATAAAAGAATTACTATATATCAATTGATATTATCAATATCAGTTGATATTAAATACCATAAATATAATGAACTTGGTTGGGACAGTTTTGTGACTTTCTCAGGAGCATACATTAGTATATGAATAGGAATGAAGAAAGTGGATGGTAAATTCAGCCTAGGTCTGAGGTTTATCAAGGCATGGCTTGTGATAGGACAAAGGAGTAAAGAGTTCAAAAGTAGTTAATTGGTTGAATTAATCAATCATAGGGCCCAGACTGAAAAGAGGCAGATGAGAAGAGCAAAGGCAATACACCAGGGGAACATTATATTTATATACCAGGGGAAGGATGGAGGGATTGCAGGTCACAGTGAAGCAAATAATAGGGTTAGTAGGTCTGAGGCAGAAGGAGAGACTGAAGGATAAGAAGCTGTGATCAGAAAGAGGAATTTCAGAATTCTGGATCATAAAGGTGGGATGATTATGGGTGATCACCAATACTACCATCCCTTTGCATATGAGAAATGGAGAGAAGATGGAGGTCATGGGAATTGAGGAAGTTGATGAACTGGGATGTCAGGGTCACCAAGGGGAACATCAGCATGTACATTGAAGCACCCTGATGTGAGGGGTGGCATTGGGATAGAAAGACTATGAGCCAGATACTAGACACCTTGAGAAAGAAGGAAGAGTAACCTAGGGGTTAGTAGATGACTTTAATAAGGAGTTAAGTTCGGTGATGATACAGATGGTGACAATAGAGAACCTGAAAGAGGAAGTGAGGACATCCCAGTGCTTCAGGTGGCATGAAAGACAGATCAGCATGATGATGGCGAATATGGTCAGTCATGAAAAGCATGTGCTATAGCCAAGGACTCAGTGGGGTATCCAGAAGGCTAGCAGCAACTCTTGTCAGCACTTCTTTGTCCCTAGCTGGTGACAACATTAGATTTTTGTCACAGGGCTACCTTCCCCCAATCCACTGATATAATGCCATCTTGGTGATAGTGAGACTCCTTAAGATGATTCTCTTCCTCTCTTGTGTAATAATAATAATAGCTGGCATTTATATTGGGCCTACTATGTACCAGAAACTATGCTAAGAACTTTACAAACATGATCTCATTTTTTCCTCACAACCACCCTGGAAGGTAGGTATTATTATTATTATTCCCATTTTACAATTGAGGAAACTGAGGCAAACAAAGGTTAACTGAATTACCCAAGGTCACACAACCAGTAAATGTTTGAGGCTGGATTTGAACTCAGGTTTTTCTGATTCCCAGTTCAATATTCTATCCACTGTGCCATCTGTGCAAGCCCTGCCTTGTACAAGACCTTTCACTGTAGCCAAGGAAGTCCTTTTGCTCCTAAGGGGAATTTTGTAGCCCCACAGCCTTCTCTTCTCTGTCACCTCCAAATGGCATCCTTGGTTTACATCTCATTTCTCTGGGACACTCTTCAGAGTTTCTCGAAGTAAAGATTTAGTACTTTCCTTAGTATATCACATCAGGCCAATGAGGCAAGAAAGAGCACACCAACTCGACTCTGGAACATCTCCTATGTTATATATCTCTGTGATAGGACCTGTCAGACTCTGAAAATTAATGACCAAAGAGCCACAGAGGGTATTATACCAACTGTTAATTCTTAAAAATAAAGTAAAATGAAACCAAAGAGCTCACAGAAGTTACATGCAAAAAGCCTTCTTTATTTCGTTGGAGGAGGGAAACTAGGCATATGCACCAGGATCTGCTCTAGGACTGAGCAGACCCAAAGCATTGAGGCTAAGTCTTGAAACATAGAGTCGTGGTTAGACAAAGAGCCAGGAAATGATGTTCAGCCATAGTGATGATGGGGTGACAGCAACAACGAGACAAGTTTGCCTAGTGGAAAAAGTCTACTCATAGCAGGGCTTCACCTGAATGTAGTTCCTGCAGGGTGCTCAGGGACCACTTGGGGCTAGCTTGAACCAATTCTGCGATTTGGCTATAGCAGAGTTCATCCAGAGGGTGAGTAAAAAGAACTATTTTTATGCCAAGTTCAGGACACAGCTTGCTTGTTGGGACTTAGCTCTTGAAAACAACAAGTCTCCTACTAGTAAAAAGAAAGGAGTGAAAAGAGAGGAGCGAGGGGCAACTAGGTGGTACAGTGGATAGAGTACCAGCCCTGGATTCAGGAGGACCTGAGTTCAAATCTGACCTCAGACACATAACACTGACTAACTGTGTGACCCTGGGCAAGTCACTTAACCCCATTGTCTAGCCAAAAAATAAAAAAAAAGAGAGGAGGTGGTCTTAGCATAAGGATCCTAACATTTCCCCCTTTTGGACAAAGGAGTTTTGAAGATTAGTCATTTTAATGTTACAGAGGAGAACTCTTGGGACTTTGGGTAATGCTAGGAACTCACTCCCTTCTGAAATACCTTAGTGAGTTTTGGGGAACCATCTGGGTTTCCTCCTTTCCCATGCAATGTGGATTAGGTTAAATTTTCCCTGAAAGAGGACAAAGCAGGTATTTGATTGGCATAGGGGGCTGTGCCTCTTTTGAGGCAGCTTTCTAGTAGTCTTTGGCTATATTGATTTGGCTTTTTTGTCAGCTAAGGGCATAAAATGAGCTGCCCACATGAGATCTGTGCCTTTTAGACTTAGTGGATGTCTACCAAGGGGAGACTACTCAAGTCACCACCACCTGCTCTGCTGACCAGACATATTTCTGTATTGAAATAAGGGGGCCATATCCACTAAAGCTAAATGCACCAGCACAATATCTTTATTGAATAACCTTGCAGTGAGGCTAAGTAAACATCCTTTTGTTAACCATTCAATGATCTGTGAATGCCTCATTTCATCCTAATATCAAAACTGAACTAACAGGGTACCAGCATCAGGACCATCCCTAACAACTCCCTACCCTCAAGATAACTGAATTGTTTTACTACTTCTTCCAGAATTATGTCTGCCTACAACATGCCATTCTTTATAAACTGTCATTTCACATAATATTTACTATTGGATTTTCTCTCCCATCCTCAACCATACGTTGAAGTTCTCACAGCCAATGACTATCTAAAGAGAATTGGAGGCTTGCCCAGACTGACTTGTAGAATACCCTGTAGGTATTCTACATATTCTATAGTAGGCGTGTGCTAAGAGCCAGATCATACCAGCTCCAAAGAGCTAATTGTTAAATTTTAGTGTGAGCATTTACACCTGAGAAATTAGCAAATGCTACAAATACGGGCTTAGTTTATCATTTTGTTGATTGTTTAGACAAGAAAGTGATGAAGATGATGTTAATAATACAAATTAAACTTTAAATTGTGTCATGCATGCTTTTTTTTAGAGGGCTAGTTGTTATACATTTACCATTACATCTCTGCCCATGAACCGCCAAGGTGGCAGACAAAGAAGGGAATGATTACTCTTGCAAATTAAAGATCTCTAGAGCATAGCAAACCAGGTCTAGCTATCAAATCATAGCCTTTATTCCAACATACCTTCCCAGAAACTGAAGGAATGTATAACAATCCTCTTCTGCCTCAGTCCTGAGTCCTTCTGGCTGGGGCTACTCTTACAGTTATTTATTCATTTCAGTTTTGCTGGCTTTCATTTATTTATTTATTTATTCATTCATTCATTTATTTATTTATTACAATGAGCTCATCTCATCTACAACCTACACCTTCTAAGCTGTCACCTAGCATCATGAATTGTGGCTGGGCAGAAAAAAATACATGGTTTAGGACATTCTCAACAACAATTTGTTGCAGGAACATTCTATCTGAAACACAGTGAAAAAGATGAGAACAAAATAACAATAATAATAATATATATTGATAAAGCACTTCACAATTTACAAAATGCTTTCTTCATGAAAACCACGTGAGGCAGGCAGTATAAGTATTATTATTATTATTCCAGTTTTACTGACAAAAGCTTCAGTAGCATAAAAGCAACAGAACTTAGCATAGTCATTCAAAAAACATGTGCCAGGCACTGTGCTAAGTGCTGGGGATACAAAAAGAGGCAAAGGGCAATCCCTGCCCTCAAGGAACTCACAATCTAATGGGGAGACAATAAGAAACAAATGCATACAAGCTATATATAGGATAAACAGGAAATAATTAAGAATGAGAAGACACTAGAATCAGAGGGGTTGGGAAAGGCTTCCTTTAGGTGATGGGACTTGAGTTGGAACTTTAAGGAAGCTAGGAGGCAGAAATGAGGAGGGAGAGCATTTCAGGTATGGGGGACAGACAGAAAAAATGCTTAGAGCTAAGAGACAAAGGCTCTTTTTCACAGAACAGCCAAGAGACCAGTGTCACTGGAATGAAGAGTATGTGGTGGAGAATAAGGTATAAGAAGACTGGAAGGCAGGGGAGATGGGGATGGGGGTGGGAAGAGGTGGGTTAGGTTATGAAGGACTTTGAAAGCTCTTGGCAAGTTAGTAAGAAGTTAGTAAGAATAAGTAGATAAAATTGGAAGGTTATGGACTATCTGAGTTCCTTCTCCTTCCTCACTCCCTGATTCTGTTTCTACCACATGCTGCATAGCAGTCTCCCCAGCAATGGTCTCTCTTTAGAGTTTTTGTGTCCTTCACATGAGCCAGCACTATCCTCACCCAGTCCCCCATCACCTGGGGGAGCTTTATCCTGTTTGTCCTATGCATGGTTATGGTACTTGACCTGAACTGAAAAATTCCTAGTTATGTTTCTGAAACTGACTTATCAGGGGCTGCTTACATGTGATGACAAATGTACTCTTCCTCTATCTGTTCTAAGCTTCAGTGGCCTTGCTGGCTCTTTACCTCAAGGGAACTCCAATCTTATAGTCCTCTTGTGTTATTAGCAATTACTAAATATTGTGCTATTACTGTGTTATTAGTTGTTCTTTGTTTTTTTCAAATATCTCTGACCTGAGGCAAGGAGAATTGGCTTTTGGCCTCTTGATTAGGAAGGGCCGTCCTCGTGTTGGTTTCCCTGACTCGAAGGAACTATTGAACCAACTCTTTTAGGCTTAAATAACACCACTGAAGGGACATGTAGAGGACAAGGAAAACAAACTGATGTGGAAAGCAGAGGTCCTAATAAAGGAGAAAGTTTCTGGAACTTGGTGCTAACCAACACCAGTCTGCATAGTACTAGTTGAAGGCCCTAGATATAACTTTCTGGGCCTGGTAAACAAACAAAGTCAATAGCACAAAGCTGAAAGAAATCCAGGGAGCTTGAAAGACTCTAATTATTCAGGGAACATAAATGGAGTAGACTTTAATACTTCAAAGTGAGTTCCCAGAGGTTCCAGAGTCTCTGGGGCTGAAGGTGGTGTCATGGTCCAGTCCAACCAATACTTTTGCTTTGAAGTAAGGCAGAACAATTCAAGCCTGGGCAGTGGTCCAGCCAGAGCATTCACCCTTAAGAGTTACATGGAGGAAAAGACAAGAGAGGGGTTCTAGGCATGTATAACCTATAACAAATTGTCTACCATCTCAGGAATGGGGGAGGTGAGGGAGGGAAGGAGAAAACTTGGAACTCAAAATTCTGTTTAATGAATGTTAAAAAATTGTCTTTACATGTCATTGGGAAAAAAATAAAATATTTTTTAAAAGAGAGCTGTGCTATGAAAGGATCTAATTTGGATGTTTCCAAATCAAAATGAGGGTGTTTTGCCAGAATTGAATCCAGGAAGTGAATGCAGGAGAAAACAGGTGTTCCCCGGTGAGAGGTATGAATCAAGAACACATTCCAATTGCCAGGATAGGGCCAAGAATTTCCAGAGAGATACAACAGAATCTGAGTGCAGTTTGCTGAGTAGTAGCAACAGAGAAGAAACTATTTTGTGTCTTATCTATGTTTGCCCAAGGATTATCAGGAGACCTCTTCACATCTAGTCTGCCTCACCCACATGGTGTGAGGGAAGGTCTTTGAAAAACATGACCTTGCTCAGCCCATCCACAGTTTTTCCTCAGCGATGCTCCAGCAGATGTTCCTAAATAATTATCACATATCAAAGGACATTCCTAGTTTGGATTTGTATAGTTCTAATGTTTCATGGCAATCCTGTGTTCTAGGATTCACCACGTGGTATCACATTCCAATTATGCATGTTCTCCTCATGGAATCAATAAAAGATGACCTCAAGGAAAAAATCCAAAAAGTCTGGTATAATTTCTCTGCCTTGAAGTCCAGGCATCCTGACTTGCCAGGATTGTTGTACTAGACTCCTAATTGGCCTCCCTGCACCCACTTCTTCCCTTCTCCAATCCATTCTCCATGCAGCTGCTAAATGATATTCCTAAAGTGCAGGCAGGACCACGTCATCCCTTTTCTCAGGAATCTCCACTGCCATTTGGCTCAAATACACATTCCTCTGTTTGGTACTTAAAACTCTTCACAATTTGGTTCCAGCCTATCTTTTCCAGGTGGGATGACACCTGTACTAAGTGCTCCAGCCATACTTGGTGTTCCCCACACAAACTCTCCCATCTCCATCCTCTGTGTCAACACAGCTGTTCCTCATGCTTGGACTTCTCTGCCCTCTGACCTCTACCTCTTGAACCTTTAGCACCCTTGGAGTCTCAGCTCCAGTGCTGCCTCCTTCAAGAGGCCTTTCCTGATCCCCACGGTTGTCAGCTATTTTTGCTGTATTTGCTCCTCTGTGAACATGTTAGCATCCCTAGGAAAGTGTAAGCCCCATGAAGACAGGGACTATCTCCCTTTTGCATTAGTATGTCCAGCACCTAGGACAGTACCCCATGCATATAGCAAGCTCAATACACTCTTCTTGATTAGGTACTAATACAGAGATTCTCAAACTTATTTGGCCTACAGCCCCCCTTTAAAAAAATTTACTCAGTGCCCCCCAGAAATCTACTTTCTTTAACCTTTAATGACTTTATTTGTTTTTTAGGGTTTTTTTTAATTTGCATCATTTCAAAAAATACAAATATTTTTTTCTAAATGATGCATCTTAAATTTAATAATTTATTGTAAATTTGTGGGGTTTTTCCTGCATTGAAATTTTGATGACACAATATTGCATCATGTAACCATATAGTATTGTATTGTAAACAAGTCATTTCATGCACATATTCCTGCCAATGCATGCTGGACTTCCCAACAATGTGCCACATGCTTGCCTGCCAACACTTGCTTGTTAAGACCTGTCAGTGGACTTGGCCACTAATTGGTTATAACTTGCAGTTTGTGTGTTTATTTGGAAAATAATGTAATCACTACAACTTTAACTCTGTTACACAACAGATGAAACATGTATGAACGGTTTTGCAAAATTTTCTTATTTTCTCTTCTTTCCTTATGCTTCCACCACCCCCTTATTTTTATTCAATGTTCCCCTCAATTGTACCTGAGGCTACTAAGGCTCCCCTGGATCATCCTGGGGGTAGTATTTCCCACTTTGAGAACCTATGTCTAATACTACAAGGATAAAGGTATAATCTCTGCCCTCATGGAGCTTCAAGAGACGACATGTACACAAATAACTATCATGAAGAATAGGTTATGCTGAGGGCAAGGTCAAGATACAAAGACCTCAAGAAAAACTGAGGTGGGAGAAAACTTACAGCAAGGACAGTCAATAAAGAGATGGCCCCTCTGAAGCTGAACCATGAGGAAAAAGACTTGAGATGCAGAGGGAGGCATTCCAGGCTCAGCAGATGGACCACAAATAGGCAGGAAAGAGAGTTTGGAGAATAGCCTCTATTCTAGTCTGGCTGGAATATAATTGTATAAAAGTAGTTATGCAAAAAAAAAAAGTATAATAGTAGCAACACAATTTCAAATAAAGCATGGAATGAAATAACTCTACTAAAAAAAAAAACATATAAAAAGCAGTAAAAATGATGACAGGTGGGGTGGTAGGGTAAATAGAGAGCTGTCCATGGAGCCAGGATGACCTGGGCTTCACGTCTCATCTCTGACACACAGAGTCCATGTGACCCTGGGTAAGCCCAAATCTCTCCATACGCAAGGCAACTCACCAACTCTGTATATTGCAGAGAAGATGCAGTCCTCCTTGCCTTGGAGCCCCCATACAATGAGCTCACAGGTTCAGACCTTCTCCTAAAAATAATTATTCTGATTAATGTAAAAATGTTCACCAACTTATGACCTACTATTAATTGTTGTCTTGTGTATATTTCAATAAAGTACCTAAAATACATATTGGGCTAACTACATAAATCAAAATAACTCAATAATTAATTACCGTAATAATTATTATTTATGAGTACCATATCTTTTAGGACATACAGGACTTTAAAAAATAATAGAGCATATTTAGTTACACTGTTCTCACTAAAAAAAATTTTAGTGAGAGCAAAAAGGTTTTTGTACTATTAATAAATAAAATATTTTAACTTTTTTATTTCTCCTTTATCTCCTTTTAAATTAATGTCTATTTGGGGATATGCTTCTTAATGGAATATATTCATACAGTAGTACATGCATATAATTTGTTAAATAAACAAAAATTTTAACTGATGGGGTGAACTGTCAAAATAGCTTAGGGAACACTGGCCTAGGGCACTGAGAGTTTAGGTGACTTGCCCAGGGTCACACAGCTAGTGGGTATCAGGGGCAGACCTGTCCCTCAGCAACTCTACATTGAGCTGAAATCTCCAGTCATACAGATGACTTCCATCCCCCTCCCCAGCCGAAAGCAACAGTTAACGAAAAAATATTTTTCTAAATTCAATATTACTATTTTCAAGGTAGTGATTGAGATGTATAGGTGCCACAGTGATAAGAGCTCTGGAATTGAAATCAGGAAGACCCAAATTCAAATCCTTCCCCAGACTCATATTGATTGTGTGACCCTAGTCAAATCACTTCTCATCCTCAGTTTCCTCTCCTGTAAAATGAAGATAAAAATAACATCTACATCCCAGGGTAGCAGAGAAGATTAAAAGGGATAACATATGCAAAGTGCTTTGCAAACCTTAAAGTACTACCTACATGCTAGCTATTATTATATCTCTACTGTATACTTAGTTTATGGGTGGGAGGGAAAGGTGGAGCAGGAGAAAGACATTAAGGGGTCCCTCCTGAACTTACCTGCCTCATTCTACAGTTAGAGAGAAGATCAGTGATGCCTTTGGCCCTAGAGATTTTCTCTATCCACACAGAGAACTTTTGAATCCCAAGGATGACCACCTCCATAGAATCCTTGGAAAGAGGTCAGCTTTACAGCTAATATATCAAAGGAGGCCTTTGGGGACAGCCAGACAAATCGTGCTGAGGCGGCTGTCTGCAACCTAGCCCCCAAAACTACCCACAAAGGGCTGGAGGGGGAAGGAGGACTACGTCTGGTCCAGGCTGTCCTGAGGGTTCCACAGTAGCCTGAGAGTTTCCTCTCCCCCAACACCTCCACCTGGAGCTTCAGCTGTGGAAAGGGATGAACTAAGCTCATTGGCACAAACCTCAACTACTCATCCTGCTGGAGCTGGAAGTAGAGAGCTGTTGCTGCAGAGCCAAGGTTGTCTCAGCACAAATTTCCCAACCATCCTCCTCTGCTCAGAATCTGGAGCTTTTCTGAGAGGCCATATTCCACACACTTGGGCAGCCTTCACAGAACCTTCACATCACATCATCCAGGACCGTGGCTGACTTAATTTAGGTGTGCTCAAGGAGAGAAATTAGGGATAGATGCATAAATCTGGAGCTCAACTCCTAGAGATGAGAATTGAACCCACTAGAGACTATTATGTCCCTATGAGAGAGAATAGACTCAAGGGCAGAGCCTTGGGGAGAGCCCACAGTTATTGGGCAGGACTTGGATGATGACAGAGCAGAGGAAACTGGGAAGGAGTGACTGTATAGGTAGGAGGAAAACCAACAGAGCGTAGTCAAAGAAGGGAAGGCATCAAACCTTTCTTAGCTACAAAATCACAAACTGTATAGAGGCACCAGTGACTTATTCCACAAGAATATTACCTCTACCAAATGGAAGGTAAATGGCTAGTGAAGGCTTTACTATTGTCTCAGAAGATTAATAATAATAATAGTAACAACAACAATAATAGAATTTATTTAAGGTTTACAAAGTACTTTACCAATATTATCTCATTTGATCCTCACAACAATCCTGGGAGGTAGATGCTATTGTTATCCTCATTTTACAGATGAGGGAACTGAGGCAGACAGAAGTTAAGTGACTCCCTTATGGTCACACAGCTAATCGGCATGAGGCTGGATTTGAACTCAGGTCTTTCTGACTCCAGGTCCAGTGCCTCTATTCACTGGGCCATCTAGCTGCCTAGAAGTTTCACTTCTATCTCTTAGACCAGGCTTTTATAATTTGTACACATTTCATAAGTCTCTTGTAGTACTCTTTACTAAGGATAATCCTACATGCTTAATTATCCCAACACATATCCAGTATGAGCAACTCATGTTCAGTGTTCCTGACCCTACACTATGCAATCTTGAAAGTGAAGCGTTGGATGCTGGTGCCCTTATTTATCTGACTAGCAAGCAAGGCTTGGGTAGCATCGCATCCTCTGGAAATGCTGATGTGTTGATGGAAACGTTGATTGAATTATAGAAGTACCTGCATAAGACTCGAGATGGGCCTGTGTGTGTGAAAGGGTAGTTAGGAGGGGAGCAACAGGAAAAAATGACAGAAGGAATTCATGTCATTCACAAACCCTCAATGTGAGTTATCTGCCCAAAATGTGGCTTTCATAGGAAATTGCATCTCCACCCTGGAAAGTCACTAACCACCTTCTCGATATTACTTTGGCCACACATCTAGGCCTTGTTCACATGAAAGCACCTCTAGGAGATATGTCAAGTGGCCAGAAATTGATTTTGTTATTGAAGAGATTTGTAAAAAGTAGGAGTATGGGACAGTGGAAAGACTGCTGGGTCAGAGGACCTGGAATCTTAACTCTGCTACCTACTAGTGTGTGAATTTGGACAAGTCCCTTGAACTGTCATGGCCTAGGCATCCTTAGCTGTACAATGAAGGAGCTGGATCAGTCGACCTCTACGGTCACTTCTTAATTGAAACCTATGACCTTACAAGGGCAGAGCATGTCAGACTGCATGACATGAACCACCAGGGACAACAACTTTCCCATTGTAAGTGATCAAGAAGCAGGCCACTGCAATCAAAAAGTTCTCTCCTTGGATGTGTCAGGAATTCACTTTTTTCTCTTTTTCCTGGTACTTCCATGGAGAGAATTTGTATATATATATATATATATATATATATATATATATAGACAGCAACCTGCTTCTCACCAGAGTGTGAGTTCGCTCCCAAACCTCTGCTCTCACAGACTCAGCTTTGCACCCATTATTTGCAACACAGGGAATACCAGGCTCTATTATTTCTGACAGTGGTTCAGCTTTTACCTCAGTTGAGATTATGGAATTTATGGGCAGAAAGCTTATCTGAGCTGTCACCATCATGCCCCATCACCCTCAAGCAAACAGTCAGGGTGAAAGGCTGGTTCAGACTACTAAGGATGCCCTGAAGCTGGCTGTTGAAGGAGATTATCCAACAAGATGTGCCAAGTTTTTCATTGCTCAACATGTTAAGCATTGGATTTGGAATCAGAAGACCTGAGTTTGAATCCTATCTTTGACTTATTAGCTGTGTGAGAGAGATAGGGCATTTTACCTCTCTGGGTTTGTTTCCTCAAATATGGATTTTATGAACTGAGATGGTTGAAACAGAAGTCTTCTCCGGCTTTAAATCTCGTCCAATCTAATCTCATATCCCACTGTATTCAGCATAGGAGTCAATCTTGTTGGATTACTAATGGGACAGTGTCTCAAGATTTGCCTCAACCTCTATATCCCAGAGAGATCATATAAATGGGAAAAGGACCCACATGTACAAAAATATTTACAGCGGCTCTTTTTGAGGTGGCAAAGAATTGGAAATTGAGAGGATGCCCATAAATTGGGGAATGGCTGAACAAGTTGTGGTATATGAATGTAATGGAATACTATTGTGCTATAAGAAATGTTAAACAGGCTGACTTCAGAAAAACCTGGAAAGACTCGCATGGACTGATGTTGAGTGAAGTGAGCAGATCCAGGAGAATGTTGTACATAGTAACAGTCACGTTGTGTGATGACTAATATTGATAGACTTAACTCTTCCCAGAAATACAGGGATTTAAGACATCTCCAAAGGTCTCATGATGGAAAATGCTATCCACAAAGAAGAAAGAACTATGGAGTTTGAATGCAGATTGAAGCATACTATTTGCTATTTTTTTTCTTCTGTTGTGTTTTGTTTCCTCTTTCTGGTGGTTTCTCCTATTGGCTCTAATTCTTACTAACAACATCACTAATGTGAAAATATGTCTAATAGAAATGTATATGTATAGCCTATATCAGATTATGCACCATCTTGGGGAGGGAGGTGGAGAAAAATTTAAAATTCAAAAGCTTATGGAAGTAATTGTTGATAATTCAAAATAAGTTAATTTAAAAAAAAAAAGATTTGCCTCAACCTTCTCTACCTAGACTTAACCAAGGGTTTACAAGACCAGAAGAAAAAAAAAATGTATTCTGCATACTGCTTTGTCAGGACCTGGGGTCTTTGTGATGGATCTAAGCCTAACTTGGTTCTTGTGTCATACAAAGTCCTGATCATAGAGGGGAGAATATAATATTCAGATCAATTAAACAAATAATAATTAGGAACTACTATGTGCAAGATACCACACTAAGCATTGGGGATACAGAGATGAAACAAGACAGTGTCTGACCTCAAAGAAATTACTCACCCATGAGCATCCAGCTCATGGATCATGACTATCAGAATCATGATTATCAGGATCATGATTTGAATCCAGGTCTCTCAACTACAGATCTAGCTGTCTTTCAGCTACACCTTGCTGTCACTCTAATGGGTATTTAGAGTCCTATTTAGGACTTGCGACATTTTGATGTTCAAAAAGTTGTCATAATCAGACAAGGGTCTGGTGGCAACAAGATGTGTCAGACTAGAAAAGGCTTCCTCTAGAAGTCTAGGCAGACCCAAAGGGTCAAACAAAGGCCAGATGTCAAACATAGAAAATAAAGGTTAGTTATTTAGTAGATAGATTGCTGGGCCTGTGGTCAGGAATATTCATCTTCTTGAGTTTGAATCTGGCCTCATATACTTACTAGCAGTGTGACCCTGGGCAAGCCACTTTACCCTGTTTGCCTTAGTTTCCTCATATGTAAAATGAGCTGGAGCAGGAAATGGCAAACCACTCCAGTATCTTTGCCGAGAAAACCCCAAATGGGGTCACAAAGAGTCAGACATGACTAAACAACAACAATAACCTTCAAGGAACAGGTAAGAAGAACATTAGTGTGGAAGAAAATTTGAAACTGAGACATAAAGGGAAAGAGCTGATGGGTATTTTTTAATTCATGTTACAAACTAGATTCAAGGTTGAAAACATATATGCAAGTAGGACAGATACATTACAAATGACAGGACATCTATGAGTGGAAGCCTGGCAGGTCAGGCGGTCATTGTCAGGAACACTGAGTAGTAGGTGCCAGTCATGAGGAATGGGCTCAGGAGTGTGAAATATTGTCCTAGGGGAAGGGGTAGCAGAGGACAAGTCCAGGACTTAGCCTGAGGGAGAACAAAGTGGGAGTCAAATTATTAAGAAATTGAGTCACAGAACAATGACCCAGTAACAGAACAGTGACCCAGGGTGCTAAGGGAAGAGTGAGACCACCAGCAAGACTGACTCAGTGACCCTAGGATGTCTTATGATTCCCCCTGCCTAGACTGGGGAGATTAATACCTGAATGTAGGGCAGGCTTGCACCTGTAGGTGGGTTATAAGGTACCATCACTAGAAAGATTATGGAAGGGAGGTAGGAGATACAAGGACAAGGATTCAGGTAAACCCTGCTAGCCCCTGAAGGACAGGGATATTGTCTTAATCTTCTCCCCTCCTCCATAAACACACATTGCTTAACCCGGTGCATAGACCAGGCACTCAATAAGTATTGGTTGATTTATTATGTGAAGACCTCTGGAAAAGCACCAACTATATGGGCACCTTCTGGTGATAGCTGCTCTAGAAATCCCCATGCAGGTGGAAAGAAAATGAAATTTTGTGAGGAAAAAAGTTGCCTGGGGCAACATTCCCATGACTCATGGCTATCAGCCACAGTGGTTTCCTCTGAGGAGGAGGAGAAGGAGGAGGAGGAGGAGGAAGGACGACAGTGTAACTCTGCGCTGTCTCTCTGCCAGCTGTGTTGTCACAATATCGGAAGGGGAGCACTGGAGGTCTGCATTAGTTTGGGACTCACAAAAAATAATTCATTATGCATAATGGTGATGTTGGCAGTGCATGCCAAATGGTTAAATCTAATGTAGCATACAGTTTCATTAAGGCACAACAAAATTAATCTATCCCTTCCCACCAGGAGGTTTAAACAAAAGCAATGGGGAAGGAGATGCATGTAAAAAGCAGCAATTCATTAATGAAATGAAGACATGTAAAATAATTAGGCTTATAACAAGAGATTAGAGAACTAAATTAACCCTTCTGTTTACTTTGCAATACATGCACCGGGAGAACTTCAGCAAACGGTGAGTTATTATGGAAATCCCATCTCTAGGGGCCAGCCCTATGGCCTCTCATAGAAAGGGTGACCTGCATCTTCTGAGCACAGTCCCCAGTTTAATAACTTTGGTTTATGACTGTTGAAACGGCATCTACAAAGCATTTCTGCTCCGCTCCTCATGGCATCTGGGAAAGCAAGTACTGACTTTGAAGCTGCAGAGGAAATAGTTAATTTGAAGAAAGGCTGGATTTGATGTTGACATACTGTATGCTAACTTGTGTAATTAATAATGTTGAAACTAAGGGGCTAATCTAAATCAATGGAGGGATGAAGCTTTCCTCTGCCTGGTTAGTAATGATAAGCCAAGGGGGACAATTGTGTTTCCTTTCTTAATAACTCCCTTGTCCCCATCTACATAGAGGGATTGGTAGGAACAATGGTCTGTCCACATAATATGGATAAAATGCTGCTGAGGACAAAGATAGGCTGGGAAATCAGCAGAAAATCAACTCTGCCAGGTAACATCCTTTACCGGCAACTCAATACTTTGATTCTTCAGAGGGTGCTTTCTGCTTCTTCCATCTCATTAGGCTTTAATTCAGAGAGTGTAGTCCAAGTTTGCATGTCCCTAGTACATGACAATGCACATGGTAGGCACTTACAAAATGGTCATTGAATGGATGAATGAATGAATATTACATTTCTCCCCAATTTGCCTTATTGTGACCTTTCAAAGAGGTCTGGATCAAGCTATATGACAAAACAAATCATAAGACAAAAGTCACCCATTAGTTATCCATGATGTTTGAAAAATTCTATTCAACTCTATTTAGTTCAACCCAACAGGTATTTATAGGCATTTACTAAACACTGTGCCAGGTCTTGGGGATTAAAAAACCAAAACAACTTAGTCCCTGCCTTTAATGACCTTGCAATCTACTGGGGGTGCGGGTGAGGAGAGAGAGAACAGGGGCATAGTATATAAATGCCCAGAGAGGCAGGAGGTGGGCTGGCAGTGTGGCTGTCCAGCTCACCCTTCTCCTGCAATAATTCCCAGTTGGTCAGTAATGGTGTCAGCTTGAGGGTGACAATCAGGGAACAAAGGGGACTTCTAGCAATAAAGTTCAAACTTCTTAGCCTGGCATTCAAGCTCTTCACTGCCACAATCCTGTTCAGACCTTGATAGTTGTGCCTTATCCACCCCAACTCTCTTTCACAAATTCAGCTCTTCTACCAGACTGGCCTTCTACTGTTCCCTAAACAAGTAGTTCTGCACTTTTGTAGTTCATTTCTTCTCTGAGTAGTATTCCTTACACTGGGAATGCCTTCCCATTCCATCTCTAACCATTGAAATCTAAGCCATCTAGCAGAGTCCAATTCCCACCTTTCCTATGTTGCTTTCCCTCATCCCTCTAGTCCCAAAGGAGCTTTCCCTTCCTCCTCACTTCTAGGAGCTTTTGTGAGGTCTCATAGCCTCCCTTAGGTGCCTTGTGCATGTTTCCACATTTCTTTGTTTTGTGTTTATTTGTGTGCATCTTATCACCACTAATGCTAATTGCTAGCATTCACATATTTCTTTAAGGTCTGAAAAGTGTTTTACAAATGTTATCTCATTTAATTCTCATAGCAATCCTGGAAGATAGGTACTATTATTATCCCCCTTTCACAGATGAGGAAACTGAGGCAGACCTAGGTCAAGTGACTTCTCACACAGCTAGTTAAGTGTCTGAGTCTGGATTTGAACTCTGAGTCTTCCTGACTCCACAACCAGTGCTCTAGCTGTACTCCTAGAATAAAACACTCCCACCATTAACATAGCCATTTGCAGTTCATTTGTTCTTCACAACTATGTAAGCTAGGTAGTGCAAGTGTTATTATGCCCATTTTTATAGGAACTAGAGATTCAGAGAGGTTAAGTGATCTGTTCACTGTCACACAGAAACCATCAAAATCACAACCATTGGAAGTATAGTCTCTATAGAACCACTGTGCTCAATGCAAAATTACTCTAAGATCTATTCCAAGACACAGCAACTTAGATAAGGTCATCAAGGTTTTGTCCCAAATTATTGAGATTAAGGGGAGCAAGAGAAGGAATATTTCCTTCCTAGAGGGACAAGTAGTTCAGAGATTGACAAATCTTGGGCCAATGGTCCACTACTATCCTGAGCATGTGGCATATCGGTCTTCGAGCCAGGAAGACTTAGTCCTTTCTCTGATGCATACCAACTCTGATTCTGGGCAAGTCACAAAGTCCACTCCCTTCACCCATCCCCAGCCTGCTAACCCCTAACATCTTGTCATTATGATTCCTCTCTTCTTGTGGTCATTTTCCCTTCAAATCCCTTAAGGGAGAGTTGAACCCTCTGGGATACGGACTATGTATATACAATGTCTGTCATTTGAACCAGATAAAAGAATTAATTCCTAGGTTCATTGGGCTCAGCAAATAGCCATCAGTTCAGCTCTGAGGGCTGAGAACTCCCCAGCCTGAAAGCAAGAACTTTGCTTGAGGTGCCAAAGGATGCTTGAGGTGCTTAAGACTTTGGAACCAGAAAAAGAGTACTCTCTGTTGGGGGCTAGATTAATTTGGAGAGAAAATGGAAGAAATTCTAGTTTTTTATATGTGTTGGTGTGGGTAGCAAAGAACTGGACAAAATGTGGGAACTCATCATTTGGGGAACGATTGAATAAACTGTGGTATATGAATGCAATTGAATATTGTTGTGTGCAGTAACAAATGATAGATATGAGGAATACAAAAAAAAAAGTGGGACAACTTCTATGAACTGATATGTAGTAAAGTAAACAGCATCCCAAAGACTACAAAGGGAAGCTAAACTAGGAGGAATTGCAACAACCAATCATGTTCCTCAAGAATGGATAATGAATGGGGCAGCTAGGTGGAACAGTGAATAGAGCATGTGCCCTGTAGTCAGGAGGACCTGAGTTCAAATTCGGCCTCAGACACATGACACTTACTAGCTGTGTAACCTTGGGCAAGTCACTTAACCTCAATTGAACCATAGGACACTGGCTAAGTCACAGCCTCTAAGTAATCCAAGCACTGATCTCAAGTTATCCATTATAAAACAACTCCCTCATTAGGAGATTCCTACACAAATGAAATCACAAATCCAGACACCTCCCCCAGCCCTAAAAAATAAAATGGGAGATTGGATATGGGTGGGGAGGGGAAGAGATCATTTCCTGTTGGCGTGATCAGCCTGGTGGTCAGTGAGATGGTAGTCCACAAATGAAAGAATGAAAATGAAAAAGCATTTATTAATCACTTTACTACATACTGAGCACTGTGCTTAGCATTAGAGACATAATTTTTTTAAAGTGCCTCCCCCCCCAAAAAAAACCTTGGACAAAGAAATGTGCACGAGTATTTGTAGGTGGGTTAGATTGGGGAGGATTGTGGGAGAGGGTGAGGGTAGAGAATCAGAAACCAACAGGAGGATTCATTACGACTTTCTTCCCTTTGTAGTGTCCCTCTCTACTCTCTATCCCTAGCTGGCCATTCATGGGATGTTTTTCAACATGCTATCACTGTGCCAGTTTTCTGGTTTCATTGTGTTAGACTCCAAAGAAGAAGGTAGCAACACTTCCCATGCATTGTCCAAATGTTCACTTGGAGCCCCTTTGGCCCCAGCTTACCTAGCAGTAGGTGAGAATTTAGGGCTGTCTCAGACTTTAGGAATCTGTTACTGGGACTTCAGTACCATATTGTTATCATATTGGAAAATAGAGAGATTTTCCTCCTCTGGTAGGGCCAATATCCCAGTCAGTTGAAAGATACAATCTGCAAAATTTTGCTAATGGATGAGGAGAGAGATTCCCAGACTTTTCAAAGCACCCTGATCTGCAGTTGCCATTGATGATAGATAGCTGTTGATGAGAGAATAAGCTAAATCTGGAGTGGGTGTCCATACTGTTCTGAAAGGAACAGCAAGTGTTCATAAGACTGCCAATTTAGAGCTGGGAGGTCCCTTAGAGGTCACCTAGTCCAGCGCTTCTAACTGTGGGTCTCGACCCCACATGAGGCTGCAAAAAATTTGGCAACAGTAAGAAGTTTCTTAATGGGCAACAACCAAAAATTAATTCAAAGTCAAACGCATAATAAATCTGAGGTGTTTCTAGCAGCGCTTGCCTGTGTTGTATTGGGCAACTTCACTGCAGCCTTGATTCTGAAAACAAAGCATGCACACTTTGCAATACACATGCTCTCAGGTCACTTAATACTAATGAATGCTGCCAAAAAGTGAAAAGGGATTGAGTGGAAAAGGTTTAAGAAGCCCTGATCTAGTCCAAGCCCCTTGTTTCACAGATGAGAAAACTGAGGCCCAGAGATGATAAGTGACTCACATGAGATCACACAGGTAGCAATTCAAATCCACGTCCCTTGACTCAAGATTTGACTCTGGAGTCAGAGGACATGGAATTACATTCCACCTCAGATGCTTACTGTCAGTGTGACTTTGGACAAGTCACTCAATGTCTCTGGGCCCCTGCTGCCTAACCTGTGAAGGGTGAGAGTTGGATTGGGGGTCCTCTGGGGTGCCTTCCAGCTCTAGACCTTAGCCTCTTGGGATCTTTTCCATAGCACCACATATGTGTATTGTTCTATGAAGTCAATGCATCTTGGTGTAAGTTTTGCATCTTTATGAACCAATAGTTCAAGTTTTCCTCAGCGTTTGTCACCAGACTCCCCACGTGCCTAGCGAATTGGACCTGGTAGTATTTTTTTTTTTTGATTAGTTGACAAGCATTAAAATGAATTGACTCCAGGGTAATTCCTAAAGTAGTCACTCTGTTCATTGCCATTGATTAAATGGGGATCTTGAAGATGAATGGGTGTGAAACATATAGATTTTTATTATTTTTTATTTTCTTTATTGAATGGTGGAAGGATACCTGTCCACCGGCCCCTTTATGGACCGCTAAACTAAGTGGGTATTACGTATCTGATTGCTTGGAAACTCATATTCAGAGGTAAACACTGTGCGGCTTGGGGCCAGGAATCTGCCTTCTCTTGAAGAGAAGTGGATCCTTCGTGCCTAAATCAAAGGGAGTTTGGTAAGACCCTGACTTGCATAAGGACTGCTAAAACCCCATCTCCTCTGATTGCTAGTGAGGGTACTTCTCTTTCCTTAATCTCTTTCCCACCTCTTTTCTATTCTCTTCTGTTCCATGCCTCAGCATAAAGCCATTATCCGCAGTACTTCATACATGCATAGTATAATTGGCATTCGCTCATGGTCTTGGCTCTTGGCATCTCATCATCTCTCAGATAGCCTCGTGCCTCCCTGTGTGGTTCTGTGTCTTCATGTAAGTCTGCCATGATACCACCTAGTCAGGATGGTTTTGGGGAAAGAATACTAACTGTAGAGTCAGAGGTCATTATTCAGTCGTTTTAATCATGTGTGACTCTTCATGACCCCATTTGAGGTTTTCTTGGAAAAGATACGGGAATAGTTTACCATTTCCTTCTCCAGCTCATTTGACAGATAAGGAAACTGAGGCAAACAGGGTTAAGTGACTTGCCTACGGTCACACAGCTAGTAAGTGTTTGAGGCCAAATTTGAACTTATGAAGATGAATATGCCTGACTTCAGGCTATCCGCTGCACCACCTAGCTGCACCAAGAGTCAGAGGACCTGGGTTCAAATCTGGCCTCTGATATTTGTTCTCTGTGTGATTTTGGGCTAGTCATCTAACTTTCCTAGACCTCATCTTCCTTATCTATGCAATAAGTGAGTTGGATTTAGATGACCTCTGAGATCCCTTATGGTTCTAAATCTACATTTCTATAACCTATTTCATCCTCTGAGCTGTGTAATGATACTGAACAGTGTCAGAGACTGATAGAAGTGTGGTACTATGTCATGAGAATTTGTGTATTAGATCTTTCTGTTTGTTAACTTCTTAGGCACTGGGCATCTCCCTACATCTCTGGGCTCAGGTCTTGGCTCTGGCACATATTACCTGAGTGACCTCAGGCAAAGGAATTTCACCTCCCTGGCCTCAGTTTTCTCATCTTTAAAATAAGGATTTTGAACCAGATGATGTCTAAGGTCCTTTGTAGCTCCAAATTTCATGATGTTTTGAAGTAATAGCCTTACAGCCTTTTGTATTCCCAAATAGAAGCTAGACACTGTATAAAAGGTTGACTCTTCAAATGCATATGTTTTTGCATTTTATTTCTTAAGCACGGGCAAGATTTTCATTTTAAAAGGCAGTGTGGTATAATTTGAGGAATGCTGGGATGGGCACTTCTCCCCTAGATGCCTCCTCTTCCTGTTGACGATAGCTGGAATTCTACCATTAAAGTTCTATTCCTTTGGGTGAAGTCCTTCTCCTCTGTTAAAATGGAAAAATCTACAGGAAGAGTAAAACATTAAGCTGTTATTATTCATTAATGTCTTAGTATTTGGCATATAATTTCCATTTGGCATCTAGCTCAGAGCAGGTTTTAACAGGGATAAAAGAAAAGAGACTGGGAACAAGAATCTGAATGTGATTCCAAAAAAAGGCGTTCTTGAATTGTTTGGAACAACGGCAGCATCCTTGGAATAAGTATGCAATCTCCCAAGAGGACTACTTTGAAAAACAATGTTCATTGTCATGAGTAAAGTTTTGTTATATTTGTTATAAAGTCAGTCATGTTGCAATCATAACTAATATGGCCAAATGAGTGTTCTTAGGAGCCTAAATGCAAGTTACTGATGCCCTAGAATATCTACCCATTTCCAGTCTCCAATAGAGTCCCCATATAGCCCTCAATGCCTCTAGCAGAGAATCTGCCACCATGTTCATAGATGCCAAAATTGTAAGTGATTGCTTAATATACTAGAAGTCTACAAATATTTATTTATTTAAATTTAATTTAATTTCTCCACAGGGAGAAAATTTAATTTAATTTCCCCACAGGTAGAAAATTATAAATATAGGGACAATGTGCCAGGTGTACAAACTGTATGAGCCCGGGACTATACTGGACAAAAAAAATACCTCTACAGATCACATTTATCTCTTTGTGCTGAACTGAAGGTTGGAGCTTGAAGCTTTGTGCAGAAGGTTGAAGGTTGGAGCTCTAAGCAAACCACTGAAGTAGATCAGGTTTAACTTTAGTGCCTTTAGCCTTCCCTTTTAGCACCCCCCTTCTCTGTTTCTCCTACTCCTTGGTGCCCTATGCAGGTAAAGATGAAAGGGAGTCTGGGTGAGTGGTTACCGATGAGCACATGTTGTTGCTCTGTCATTTTTCAGTTGTGTGTGACTCCTCATGACCCCGTTTAGGGTTTTCTTTTTTTTTTTTTTTGTATTTTTTTTAGTGAGGCAATCGGGGTTAAGTGCCTTGCCCAAGGTCGCACAGCTAATACCTGTCAAGTGTTTGGTCTGAGGCCGGATTTGAACTCAGGTTCTCCTGACTTCAGGGCTGGTGCGCTATCCACTGCACTGCCCAGCTGCCCCCTAGGGTTTTCTTAGCAAAGATACTGGAATGGTTTGCCATTTCCTTCTCCAGATCATTTTACAGATAAGAAAATGGAGGCAAACAGGGTCCAGGGTCACATAGCTAATAAGTATTTGAGGTTGAATTTGAACTCAGGAAGATGAGTCTCCCTGACTCCAGTCCCAGCACTCTCCACTTCACCACCTAGCTACACAGAGGAAGGAGCCAAAGCCAAGGTCTTCTTGACCTTGTCAGTGAGAATAGGAAAGGGAAAGAGATAGTCCAAGGGAAAGAAAGTTAGCTTGGGAGCCTTAGAGCAAAAGTGACTCTGTTAGTGGCAGTTTTATTTGTGTGTGTGTGTGTGTGTGTGTGTGTGTGTGTGTGTGTGTGTCTGTGTGTGTGTCTGCGTGTGTGTCTGTGTGTCTGTGTCTGTGTCTATTGAGGGACAAGAGCAGGAGGCATGAACTTTTCTTTCCTCATGTCGGTTCCCAGGTGAAGCCAGTAGTCTATGGGGAATGGAGTGTTATAAAAGGAATGAAAGAAAGGACCCAGCCTTACAGGGCATTGTCATGGAATTTCCTGACAATTTTCTAACCTTGGTAGAGTGACCTAGAGAATGGGAGGTAGCTCCTGCTGATGCTTTGCAAAAAGCAAATGGCTTTGGAGCAGCTAGATAGCACAGTGGATAGAGCTCTGACCTTGGAGTCAGGAGGCCCTGAGTTCAAGTCCAACCTCAGACAGTTGACACTTACTAGCCATGTGACCCTGGGCAAGTCACTTAACCCTGATTGCCTCACACAAAAAAAAAGCAAATGGCTTTGAGGGAGGCTGATGTTTGGGGAACAGTAAAAAACTGTTGAAGAAGCCATACAGGTTCTCAGTTTTTCAAACTGATTCTTAGAATTTCCTCCCCTAGCCCCTACAATTTCCACACCCCTATACCACCACCACCACCCCTCATTGGAGGATGAGGTTAGGAGAAAAATGCTTGTTCATTTAAAATATAAGTTATCCATACAGTTTGCTGACCCTGTCTGTGATTGGGCCCCAATGTGCCTGTCTTTATTTTTGTCAAATCTAATGGTCTTTTCTCAGTGCTCATCCTTTTTGACCTCTACTGTTGACCAACTTTTCCTCCTGACTATACTTCGCTCTTTGGGTTTTCACAACACTACTTTTTCTCAGCTCTCCTTCTATTTTATAACCATTCCCTCTTAAATCCTTCTGCTGGATCATCCCCCCTCATCTTGTCCCTTTACCATGGTCGTACATCAAGGCTTTGTCTTGGGCCCTCTTATCTATACCCTCTCTCTTGGCTTCCATAGATTCAATATCATCTCTAGGTTGATGATTGTCAGGTGTATATAAACTGCCCTTGTCTCTCTCCTGAGTGTGCAATCTATTGTACATTCCCAACTGTATGTCCCCATGGGCACTGCAAATCCAGCTGGTCCAAAGGAGAATGTTATCTTTTCCTCTAAATTCTCCCCTCTTCCTATTTTCTCTATTTCTTGCTGGGGCTACCACTATCCATCCTCTCCCCAGATTCGAAACCACAGAATCTTTCTTTATTTTTCAATCTGCCTCAACTTCCTTAGCCAATTATTTGCAGATTCAACCTCTACAACATTATTATATCAGCCAATCATCAAGTAATTATTAAGGGCCTAAAATAAGCCAGACATTGGGTATAAAATATAATGTATGTAACACTGTTCATAAGGAGCTTACTTTCTAATGCAGAAAACAACAAACTCATGTATAAGTATATGGAGAATGAATATAAAGAGATTAAATACAACTAAACAGTAGATAAATATATGGTTTCAAGAGAGGGAAATACTATCAATTAAGGGGTTCATAAAAGGCTTCATGGAGAAAGTGATTCTGAAGGTATATCTTGAAGGAAGATAGGGGTTTTATGAGGTGGAGGTAAGGAAAGAGCATATCACTGGCAAAAAAGGCAGTAGCCGTTACAGACCAACACAAAGGCTTGAAGACAGAATATGGAACAACATGTGTGAGGAACAGAAAGAAAGTCAGGTTGACTGAATAGCAGAGTAGGAAGAAGAATAATGTACAATGA
Organism: Vombatus ursinus; assembly: GCF_900497805.2. NCBI lineage: Eukaryota > Metazoa > Chordata > Mammalia > Diprotodontia > Vombatidae > Vombatus > Vombatus ursinus. The sequence continues at coordinate 594 of NW_020953127.1, read as the reverse complement.
GACTGAAAGACAGATTGGGACAAGGTTGGTAAGGGTTTTAAAAGGTAATTGGGAAGTTTTATTTGAAACTCGAGGCAATAAATAGGGAGTCACTGGAGTTTATCAAGTAAGGAAATGACATGGTCAGAAAATTACTTTGGAGGCATTCTATAGAATGGAATAGAAGTGGGAAGAGATATGAAGCAGGGAGACAAATGTCTGCTGCAATAATCAGGACAAGAGGTGATGATGACCCAAAGTAGCAGCTATGTGAGTGGTGAGAAAGGATTAGATGCAAGATATTCTGTGTAGGTAGAAACAAAAAGATTTGGCAACTGATTGGTTATGTGGGATGAGGTAGAGTGAGGAGTTGAAAATAAAGCCAAGGCTAGGAATCCAGGAGACTGGAAATATGGGAGTCTACAAGAGGAATGGGTTTGGGGTAGAAATAATTATTTTTGGTCATGTTGAGTTTTAGATGCCTCCATAATGTTTAGGTAATTGGTGATGTAGGATTAAAACTTGGGGGAGAGGAGAGATTGAGAGAGACAGACAGAGACACAGAGACAGAGAGAAAGAGAGAGAGAGAGAGAGAGAAAGAGAGAGAGAGAGAGA
>NW_020953126.1:0-57475 GCF_900497805.2 Vombatus ursinus | reverse complement strand
GCCTTGGTCCCCAGCTCTGATGAGTTTTGCACAGCTGCTGGGGGGGGGCAGGTGTGAGGTATGGGGAGAACCTTATAATCATAAATTCCCTTGTGTGACTTATTAGGCAATTTTATGCCCAGCCACAATGATGAGGGCATTTGGTACAAAACTGGGGGACTGGGGGTGGGTGAAAAAGACAAGACAAGCATGTGAGCAAATGAACCCTTTCCAGGACAGAGAGAAGTAATGCATTTTCAATCAGTGGACATCAACAGTCCCACAAGCAGGTCAGAACTCTACTTAATCAGCTTTCTTTTACTTCATGATGGTCTGTTTTTCATTGTATATTACTTGAAGCAAACACTTTTTACTATCAGTTCTGATTTCAGTTCTGTGCCCATTGAAAGAAACTCATATTTGCATAATTAATCACCCAAATGAAGACAAATCATGTGCCCAATTCCCTCACCACTCCTGTGGAAGCCTGGTCAAACAGATGGTCCTGACACCAAGTCCTACAGGCCGGCTGACCAACTGTCTACTCCAGGTCAGGGGACAGACACCAACGCTCTGGTCCTTAGTAGCTCGCCCATATTATCTCAGCACCTCACAGTGGATTTTGAGGAGAAACAAACAAACTGGGAATTACTAAGCCCAAAATGGCCCCAGAGCAGTTTCCATCTCAGTGTTCATACTCTCAGAGGAATGTGGTGGAAAGAACACAGGATTAAGAATGAAGAAAGCTGGGTTGTCTACAAGGCTGTGTCACTAACTCACTTTGTGATTTTGGGGAAGCCATGTAATTCCTCTGGGTATCTTTAAACTGCGAGAGAATGACTAAATGACCCCAACAGCTCTGACATTCTACAATCACAGGAATGCAGATTTAGAACTAGATGAGACCTTCCAGGTCAGCTAGTCCAACCTTATCATTTTATAAATGAGGAAACTGAGGCCTAAAGTGGTTGCTACCTATGTGGACCTGAGGCAAGTCATTTTTCAAAATGTCTTAGAGCTGGGAAGGGGTAAGAAACAGGATCCTTCTACAGGACCAGAAATAGGATACTTCCACTAACCCCAACCAAATAAAATGTTTTCCTTTTTCATTTGGACAAAATCACATTAAAAAAAATCTTTTTTTTTCCTTCCTTCAATTATATTTAGAGATCCACCTTTTGTTGAAATTTGTGCATTTTTAGAATAGTAGAGTGTTAGTTTAGAGGTCTGCCCCTCATTCTGTTTTATTTTTAAATTTTCATTCATGTCTTTGGTTTTCACAGCACTGTCATTTCCAAATGTTTCTCCTCCTCCTTTACCCAGTGAACCACCCTTACAACAAAGAATAAAAAAGAAATACAGAAAAGAAGTCGTTCAGTAAAACTAGTCAACACATCAACCAAGCCTGATAATATATGTGCAATGTTCCAAAGCCATAGTCCCCTACCTCTGCAAAGAAAGGGGGAAGATGCATTTTCTCTTTGATTCTCCCAGGCCAAGATTGATCATTAAAATTGCAGAGGATACATTGTTTTTTTGTTTGTTTCTCACGAATATTATTGCAGTCATTTGTATGTATTTCCTGTATGGTTCTACTTACTTTGCTCCACATCAGTTCATGTAAGTCTTACCATGCTTCCCTGAAATCTTTGTATTCATTCTTTCTTATAGTTTAGAAACATTGTATCACATTCAAGTACCATAATTGGTTTAGCTATTCCCCTAACAAATGTCTGCCCCTCATTTTGAAGAACAAATGGAGAGGCCAAGTGATTAGCCCAAAGCCAAATGGCTCATTTGTGGTGGAATCAGGACTAGAATCTGTACAGCTTCACTCCCTATCCACTATTCTTTCTACAAAATCATGCTGGCTCCCTGTTTGCTTTCCTCATGGTTTCAGTAATGTAGTTCTCTTTAATGTTGGCCTTATTAAATGACAGCTTTCTAGATTCCCAAATACGTTCAAAATCAAAACCATGACTCTCTTTTATTGGTGCAAAAAAAAAAAAACCCACAGCCAACAACATCCCACTCATTTCTAAGCCACGCCCCTTGCACCAGATACCTCCCCCTACCCCCACCAACGTTCTCAGTAGGCAGATAAAAAAATGACTCCACGATCTCCAGGTTCACACTCCTCCTGAGTGCTTTGAAGACTAAAGGGTACAAAAGCAAAAGGTAACCATGGGTTTTTTATTTTTTTTTTGCTAAATTGACCTTTATCCTGCCATCAACTAGGGACTTACAACTTTGTCTTTTGTCAGTTACAGATTGTTAGACTTCCCCAGGAAGCAGGGACACCCCAGCTTTGGGACAAATGGAAGCTGAGGCAGGGGGTGGTGTGGGTACCATGAATATGTTTACAATCCTTCTTAGGCAGCCTTTAGTAAACATACCACCAAGCCTGGTCCTTCACTGTCCTGTGGCAGTCTCTGGTTGCCTGGCCTGGCCTATCTTGGTTTATCTTCTTTTATGCACACACACACACACACACACACACCCCTCTAGGAGTTCAAGTCCCTCTCAGACAGTTTCAATGACTACCTATAACTATTAGATGGTATAGGGTGCTGGACTTGGAGTCAGGAAGACCCAAATTCAAATCCTGCCTTAGACATTTGCTAGCTGGCTGCATCAGGGCTAAGCAAACCTCCTTTTGTTTTCTGTTCAGTGACCCGCACGTGCCTTCTTTTGTTCCAAAGTGGAAGCTAAAGTAACAAGGTGTTAGACCTGCCCTCAACACTTGGACAATTCACTTAGACTCCCTAGGACTCAGTTTCCTCAACTACAAAATGAAGGAATTGGGTTTTATGGTTTCTGAGGTCCCTTTCAGCTCCAAATCTATAATCTGATGACTCTGAAGGCCCTTTCCATCTCTAATTTTATGATCCCATTATGCTCTACAAGGGGCAGCTAGGTGGCACAGTGGATGGAGTGGCAGGCCTGGAGAAGAGCTGAGTTCAAATCTGGCCTCAGACACTTACTAGCTGGGTGACCCTGAGCTAATCACTCAACCCTGTTTGCCTCATTTTCCTCATTTATAAAATGAGCTGGAGAAGGGAATGACAAACCAATCCAGTGTCTTTGCCAAAAAACAAAACAAAACACAAATAGGGGTCACAAAGAGTCAGACACGCCTGAAAATGCCTAAACAACAATTAGTAAGCATATTTTAGCCATTTGAGAATATATGTAGGAGGAATGAATAAGAGTGAGGGAGAATAAAAGGCAAAAATCCCCATTTATGCCTTACTATGTTTAAATAATCCTGCAATTTGATCTGAAATTCTTTCAGTGCTACCTTACCTTCTTCCAACTCCCAGTTCCAGATTCAAAGCCCTGCTATATTAACCACCTGTTAACTGTGACAGTGTCTATGACTATGCCAAAGGCAACTTGATCTCCACAGCTGTGAGTTGGGACATCGGAGCTGTCCCAGTGCAGCTGTTCCATGTGTTGGCTTTCTGGGACAATGCAGCGCAGCAGCTGGGACCCCATCTCTTTGACAGGGCCTGCCTTGTGAATAGGACAGCTCCTGCCAAGCAGTCCTCACCACCAGGTGGACCCCCTTGGACAGTCCACTTGCACCCCCTCTTATCAGCCTTTTCCTTCCCTCCCCCCACCCCCCAGCTTTCATGACTCCTTTTTAGTTTGCCCATTTTTGTCAAGATTCTGGGCCTGCCATCACCTCTAATTTTTCTCTCTGGCCCCTTCTCTACATCTCATTCAACATTGTTGTTGTTGTTCAGTCATCTGAGTCGTTTCTGATTCTCCATGACCCCATCTGGGGTTTTCTTGGCAAAGATACTGGAGTGGTTCACCATTTCCTTCTCCAACTCATTGTACAGGTGAGGAAACTGAGGCAAACAGGGTTGAAATAATTGTCCAGAGTCATCCAGCTAGTAAGTATCTGAGGCCAGATTTGAACTCAGGTCTTCCTGACTCCAAGTCTGGCATTCTATCCACTGTTGTCCTTAAATTCTGCCATTTATTCCTCTGTACTTTTTCTCAGATCTGCCCCCATCATCTCTATATCCCCAGCCCTAGTTAACTTGTGTCTATCTCATGTGTCCTGGGAAGAAGGATGGATTTGGACTCAAATCCTGACTCTTCCACTTACTCTTTATATGACCTTAGGCCCAAGTCCTGTTATCTCTGTGACCTCAGTTTCCTTATCTGTTAAATAAAGGGATTAAACAGGATGCCTTCCGAAGTCCCATGAATAATGAATAGAATATTGACCCAAGAAAATTCAAATCCTGCTTCCAACACTCCCTATATGTGGACAAGTCACTTCACCTTACTCAGCCTCAGTTTCCTCATCCATAAAATGGGTATAATAATAGCACCTACCTCCCAGGATTGTTATGAGTATCAAAGGAGATCACCTATATAAAGTGCTTTGCAAATCTTAAAGCACATAAATGTTAGCTATTATTAGGATGGTGATACTATGAGCCTATTGTATTCATCCTAGCTACCTTCTCTAATCTCCAGCCTCTTTTCCACCTTTCCGTCTGACACACATCATTGAAAATCATCTTTCTCCAGTGACATTTAGATCACACTGTTCTCTCTGCAGAAGCTGGCAACAGCCCCCAGTTGCCTCTCAAATCAAATTAAAACTCATAAGTGTGGGCTTCAAGTTCCTCTACCAATTAGCCCTATTTAACCTAACTGCCCATATCTCCTGCTAGGCTCCAACATGTGCTTTGACTCCAGCCAAGCACATTGAGCTTGGAAGTGGTGGGGGGGCGGGTTGTGTGGAAAGCATACTCCTTCCTCTGATTCCATGCAGGTGAAACTTGTATAGAGTGAACATCAAGTGCAGTGGAACGAACAGGCAGATGGTTGTTCTTTTAAAAGAAAAGTGGGGAGAGGGATTCTTTCATAGTGATGGGACAAAGTTATTGGAAGAAGGGTTTGAGGACTTACTTTCTCACCGCAATTATATTTGCTAATTATAATCTACCATTTCAACACTCCCCTTCCTCCTTCCCATCTACCCCAGACAGCCAAAAACTCTTCCAAAACATGGAGTTCCAGGCAATCACCACAATTATCGTACTGTAGGGACAGTTCTACCTTCTCAGGACCCTATATTAATGCTATCTGTTTTACTCAATGCCTTCTGCCTAATTTCTATCCAAGTACCCATGCCCCTGTCACATTTTAAAATAATAATCATGTCTAAGACATTTCCAAAAGACTCATGATGGAAAATGCTATCCACATCGAGACAAAGAACTATGGAATCTGAATGCAGATTGAAGCATATTATTTGCTCACTCTCTCTGTTTCTTCTTTCTCATGGTTTCTCCCTTTGGTTCTAATTCTTCTTTACAACATGACTAATGTGAAAATAGGCTTAATATGAATGTATATATAGAACCTATATCAGATTGCACTCCATCTTAAGGTAGGGGAAGCAGAGAAATGAGAAGAAAATTTGGGATTCAAAATCTTACTGAAGTGAATGTTGAAAACTAAAAATAAATGAATAAAATAAAATAAAATACAAATCCTTCATGAAGACTTTCTGTATTCCCAAATTAGACCTGGTCTGATCTTAGGCACTTTGGAAAACCTGTCATTATCACAGAACCAAAGAATCAGAGACTTAGAGAGTTGGAAAAGACCTCAGTGGTCATCTAGTCCAACTTATACCTGAAAGAAATCTCCAATAATAACATAACTGTGAAGCAGTCATCCAGCCTTAAAGACTACTGAGGAGGGAATCCAACCACTTCTTGAAGTAGCTATGACACTATGGCATAGATCTTGGAATCATTTTCCATACATCAAGCCAAAATCTATCTCAATACAATGTCCACCCATTGTTTCAAGTTCTGCTTTCTGGGGCCATATAGAACAAGCCTTATTCTTCTTCCACATGACATCCCTTCAGATACTTAAAAGCAGCTGTCATATCCCTCATGAGTCAATGCTTTTTGCTGGATAAACACCCCCAGCTGTTTAAAAAAAATCCTCACATAATCCCTATATTACATACCAACATATGGTTGTATAGCCTATATACCATTACTCTTTTCTTCATGGGTTCCTTTCATCTCTTCTGCTAGATTGCTAGATTTCATACGTCATGAGGGTTGGGGGAATGTCAATATTTTAAATATTACCTAATAAATGTTTGCTGAATCACATCAAATTGAATTCTTTTCTTGTCACTTCGTGACACCATTTGGGGTTTTCTTGGCAAAGATACTGGAGTGGCTTGCCATTTTCTTCTTCAGTTCATTTTTACAGATAAGGAAACTGAGGCAAACAGGGTTAAGTGACTTGCCCAGGGTCACCCAGCTAGTAAGTGTCTGAGGCCAGATTTTAACTCAGAAAGATGAGTCATCCTGACTCCATGCCTGGCACTGTACCACCTAGCTGTCCAAGTTTAATCATAGGCACCCCTGAAAGCTACCCCAGATCCAAGACATTCTTAGTTTATCATTCACTCAAAACCACAGCTCACAAGCCCCTACCAATGTTCCTTGTACCATGCTCATCAGAGAACACATTATTTCAAGCAAAAAGACATTTAATTAAACAACATAAAGTAGATTACAAGGAAAATCCCTCCATCCCCATATATAGGGTACCATCTCCCATAGATTTCCACACATAGGAAAAAAGCATCCGCATGAAAAAGTAAGCACATATAGGGAACACTTAGAGTTAAGGCAACTCACTATTAGGTAGGCAACCTAGCTGGATCCATTTTCTGCTTCTAACACTGCCAGTGGTTATTTCCCACATAGAACAACAGTTGTCATCAAACTACAACAAGCTTGTTGGGCTGTACTGCTGGGCTATTTTTTTTTCTGCTGTTTAGTCATCTATTGGCAGTTCCCTAGGTCAGCTTCTCTTTGCAAATCCTCTGATATTCTCTATTGCCACCACCTTATCTATTCCCATACAGAAGGGATTTTCAGCTCTTTTAGCCCATAGCTACTCTGAATTCATTCAGTCCCTTTTGCTTAGAGTAAGGAAATGCCTTTCAACTCCTGTTCTCTTCCTTGATACCAATCATGGTCCCTGTAAACTACCACTCTGGGAGCCTCAGTTAGAAAGTCACCTTGAGATCAGAGAATATTTTCATTATGAATTTGTATCCCAAGAATCTAGCATAGTAGCTTACAAACAGTCAGCTCTTAATGAATTTGTACTGGACTGGCAGGGTAGAGCCAGTCAATTTTAGTTCAGTCTTTCTACTCACAACAAAATCTCTGCTCTTCCTACACCATTCTTCATACAGCTGCCAAAATAATCTTCCAAATCTATGATTATGTCATTCCTTTGCTCCCTATAGTCTAAAGGATAAATGATAAATTCCTACCTTTTCTGTCCTTGGCCTCATTTCACTTCATTCCCTTTCAAGCAGACAAATTGAAATACCAGCTGTTCCTGAATTTTATCCTGCATTCTCCGCACATTTAGAAAGGCTGTTCTCATACTGGGACTGTATTGCCTTCTCATTTTCACCTGTGGAAACCTTTACCTTCCTTCAAGGCTCAGCTCAGTTGCTGCCTTCTCCATGAAGCATTTCCTGATGGTTCCTGCTGAAAGTGATTTCTCCCTCTTCAGATATACTTAGAAGATTCTGTAGAGCTCTCTTCTTGACAACCCTTCATCAGTCACCCTTACCACATATTTATTTACATGTATGTCATATCCACCACCACCCTGCCAACCCTAATAACAGACAAGCATCTTGAGGGGAAGAGTGATGCTGTTTTTCATCTTCATCTTCCCAATACTTAGTATGTTGTCTTGCATGCAGCAAATGCCCAATAAATGTTTGCTGAATCAGATCAAATTGAATTCTTTTCTTGTCACTTCCCAAAGCTGATGTTCACTTTATAACTGTGTAAGTCAGCAAATCATCTTAATGCTTCATTTTTTCATAAACATTAAAGAATGAGTTGTGCTATAGAAGTGAATTTTTTAGATAACTGAAATTTTAAACAAATTTTAGGGAAAAAAGAGTCCACTATTTTAGATGAAAGTATTTCTAAAACATTACATTTTTCTTCCTTCTTAAACAAATCATACAGGACAGAACTTAACATTTCCTTGATGATTTAGGACTATTGTTATCAACGTTATTAGTTATTGTACTGTGCTGAAAAGGCGCCTATGGATTGTTGAGATATATAGGGATATTTGCCCTTACATTGTAGCCCCAAGACTCCTGTGATTTCAAGTTGTCAGTCGGCTTTTTACAGTTTTTATGTTTTTCCTCTTGCTGTTAGTTGGTCAGCTGCCACTTCTTGAGCTATCAATGTGTATTTCTATAGCATCTACTCTTTTCCCTCTCTTTCTCTTCTTCTAGTCTATCCTGGGTTAAGAAATTAGATTAAAAACCTTGTTAGAATTACATGGAAAATAAGAATAAGAAGGCTCTGAATCAGTGTCTGGGAGGACTTCCTATATCCTAAGTATTGGCGTTAGTGCATGAACTCTGTGGCAGATGTTCTGATGTCTCATTAGCCTTTCTTGTAACCTTCCTGGCTATTGGTTGTGTTCCAAATAATTAAACCTACCAAATAAGTCACCTCTGGTTATGTAAGGTTGGACAAAATATTCCATTTTGTAGTTGCTTTAGTCAGAACACACTTCTCTTTTCCTTTAAAGTGATGATTTCCAATATTTCCAAACATTTTTGAGTCAACTTTGAAGATTTCTATGGTGATTCTGCATTTTTACTTTGCTACCAGATCCATACCATGCTTTTCTCTATTCAGACCATCACTTTTATCTTCTTCTTACTAGTAACTTGGATTCTGCTTCCAAGTTCCTCTGCCTGGATAGGTGACTGTTTGCCTTATCTGGTTGAGAATCAGTTCTCCAAGTCACTCCAGCCAGAGCCACACCTTGTTGCTGCCAGGAGCTAAGGTTCCTTTTCTAGTTCTCTTTGATAGAATCTTCCTCCCATTAGAATGAAAGGTTCTTGAGGACCTGAACTGCCTGGATTCCTTTTATTTGAATCCTCAGTGCTTTGCACAGGGCTATCTTTCTATCTATCTATCTATTATCCATTTATTTATCTATCCATCTATTTATCTATCTATCTCTATCTATCTATCTGTCCATCTCTCTGTCTCTCCCTCTAAGTTTCCCCAAGCTTAACATAGGAAGACCAAGCCCTTGGTGTGGTAGCACAGCTATGTCCCATAGATGGCAGTAAACACATTTTTTAAACACTTCTCTTCACCTTTCTTTAGAATCAATGCTCCTCAAGGGAAAGAAAATGAATGCCCAAGCCTCTGGAGTAATAATTAGCAAATGGACCATATTCTTTTGAAATTTGGCAAGGAGTATTATTAAAGGAGGTAATAGTTATCATATTTTGCACTCATAATAGGTCCTTTCATCTAAAGACTTTTAAATGCCTGCCTGAGTCATGTAACAGAGGGAAAAAACAAAATGGAACAAAACCTGAGTAAGGTCAGAAGTCAGATATAGGGAGATGTGCTTTACATTCAGAGCCAGAACTCCCACTACGAAGTGAAGGCACGAGACTTTTTTCCCCTTTAAACATCCAGGAATGATTCAGGTTAAGTAAAAAAACAAACAAACAGGGTACTAGCTGATGAAGCTGCTCACTCCCCAAACTCTGCACATTGGGGCTAAAGCTGGAAATGCTTCCCATTAACCCCCACTCCCACCCCTCCTTTCCAGTGAAAACAACAATGATGCCTTGCCTCATGTGGACAGCATTAGTATTCACGGGGTGCCAAGCAAATTGAGAAAGGCTTTTTCCATTCCCTGCCCTGTATTAAAGCTTAATTATCAGCATATCCTTGTATGTGTTCTTATGTGGACAGAATAAATGCAGTGAAAGATGAATATCAGTCCTGGGAACTATATTCACTTATTCTTTATCTCAGGGTGTGGGGAATGGAAGAAGAAGAAGCATCTAGCATGTGTATAAGGTAAAGGCCTTAAATCTAGAAAATCTTGCCTTCCTGCTTGTCTCCCATTAAAACCATGACTTAAGTTTACCGCAGAAATTTCAGTTCTAGTGAAAGAACATTAAAACCCTCTTGTCTTGTCACCATGGTGTAGTTACTTGACAACCAGAAGACAGACACCCTGACTGTCTTGGGGAATACGTGTTTTGAAATAAAGGAAGGCTGATTTTTTTCCCCTAATGCATCAGCATTCACTTGGGGTCTTACTAGGACATCCACCTTGCAAAAAGAAATCCTCGTTCCTTGCAAAATCTAGACACAGTGCATAGGGTTGATGCCCAATCGATCTTTGCTGCTCCATAATCAGTGAGATCTAAGTTCAAATTCAGACTCGGATAGCAATGTGAACCTAGACAAGTTGCATTACCTCTGCCTACTTCGGTTTCTTCAACTGCAAAATGGGATGTAAAGTAGAGAGGTATAAAGTAATGGCAGTAAGGTAAATATCTGGAAAGTGACTACAGTAGTATCTGATTTCACTGACATCATTGTGAAAGATAGATGTTTCAACCAAATGGACTTTCCATAGGTTCTTTTTTCTTTAAGCAAAACAAATTTGTGTTATATTTGCTATGTATGAAAATCTATGTCTCATTCTATACCTACAGATCATCACCTCTCTGCCAATAGGGGGGAAGTGTGTTTCATCATTAGTCTTCTGGAGTTGTGATTGGTAATTATATTGACCAGAGTTGTCTTTGAAAGTTGGTATCCTTTACTATGTTATAGTCAATGTATAACTTGTTATCTTGGTTTTGCTCACTTCATTCTGCATTATTCATTATGAGTCCTTCCAGGTTTCTCTGAATTCACCCCTTTCATCAACCAGAACAATAATACTATTTACTTTTTTATACTTTTTTATTCCATAAACTCTCCAGCCATTCCCCAACTGGCATATGCCCACTTTGTTTCTATAACTATAACAAAGAGTATTCCTATATTTATAGGATCTGTCCTGGATCTCTTTGGGACATGTGCCTAGGAGTTCTATTGCTAGGTTAAAGGGTTTATACTGTTTAGTGACTTCTGAAATACGATTCCAAAATGATTCCCAGAATGATTGTACCACTTCATAGGTCCACCCACATTACATCAACATGCATGTCCTCCCACAGCCCCTCCAACAATTATTATCTTCCTTTTTTGTTTTCTTTGTCTATCTCATGAGTATGAAGTGGAAACTTAAAGTTTTTTTTAATTTGCATTTCTCTTATTGTTAGTGATTTGGAGCATTTTCAATATGATTTCTAATAAGAAGTATTTCTGTTTTTGAGAATTGCCTGTTCATATCCTTTAGAGGTAGTGGTGGTGGTATAGCTGATAGAGTGCTGGGCCTGTAATTAATGTTGTTCAGTTGTTTCAGTGATGTCCAACTCTTTGTGACCCCATTTGGGGTGTTCTTGACAAAGATACTAGAGTGGTTTGCCATTTCCTTCTCCAGTTTATTTTATAGATGAAGAAACTGAGCAAACAGGGTTAAGTGACTTGCCCAGCTTCACACAGCTAGTAAGTGCCTGAGGCCACATTTGAACTCAGGAAAATTAGTCTTCCTTTCTCAGGACCTGACACTCTATCTACTGTGCCACCTAGCTGCTCCATAATCAGTGAGATCTAAGTTCAAATTCAGACTCGGATAGCAATGTGAACCTAGACAAGTTGCATTACCTCTGCCTACTTCAGTTTCTTCAACTGCAAAATGGGGATAATAGCACTTACTTCCCAGGGCTGTCTGTTGTGAAGATCAAACAAGATAATATTTGTAAAGCACCTAGCACAGTGCTTGGCTCATAGTAGTTGCTTAATCAATGTTTACTTCCTTAGTTTCTTTCCTTCCTTCTTTTTTTCCATCTATTTATTGGACAATAATAGCTCTTGTTCTTTATGTGTGTGTATGTATGTATGTATCAGTTCCCTATGTATCTTGGATATCATATCTTTGTGAGAGAAATAGGCCAAGATTTTTTCCCCTAGTTAGTTGTTTTCTTTCTAAATCTAAATTCACTTATCTAATTTATGTCAAAGCTCTTCAATTATATGTAATCAAAATTGCCCATTTTACTTTTATGATCATCTCTATTCTTTGTTTGCTCAAGAACTCATCCCCTATCCATCCACTATATCCATAACTGTGAAAGTATTGCCTTCTCTGCTCCCCTAATTTTTTATGAGCTCAGACCAGCAGAGGCAGCAGCTGGAGCAACCACAGCCCATGCCCTCTCCCGCCCTCCACTGCTTTCCACTTGCCCTGGGGTCGTTCTCCCTACTTCCTCCTCCACCAGCCCGCGTGTGCCCCCTCTTCTTCCCCCCCATCCCCATTGTTCCGACCCAGGCCTCCCGCCCTTCCCTTTACCGCCCACTCCCCCTTTCCCCTTCACTCACCTAGCGCCCAAAGTTTTTGGCTTCCACTCCCACCAGTGACCAAAGACTTGACCACTTTACAAAGTCCAGATCCCCAGAACACTGCTTGACATGGACACCGGTATGATTATTAAAAGTGGATTAAATGTCACTCTCACCATCCAGCTACTTATGCACGGAAAGGAAGTTGGAAGCATTATTGAAAAGAAAGGGGAATCCGGTCAAGAAGATGCATGAAGAGGATGGTGCTTATATCAACATCTCAGAAAGGAATTGTCCTGAGAGAATAATTACTTTGGCTGGACCCACCAATGCCATCTTTAAAGCTTTTGCTATGATCATTGACAAACTTGAAAGAGGACATCAGCAGCTATATCTATGACCAATAGTACAGCTGCCAGTAGACCCCCAGTCACCCTGAGGCTTGTGGTCCCTGCTAGCCAGTGTGGCTCTCTCCTTGGAAAAGGGGGATTCAAGATCAGGGAAATAAGATAGAGTACAGCGGCTCAGGTCCAGGTGGCAGGGGATATTCTACCAAACGCAGCTGAGTGGGTCATCACTATTGCTGGCATCCCACAATCTGTCATTGAGTGTGTCAGACAGATCTTCACGGTTGTGTTGGAGACTGTCTCATTCTCTCCTGAAGGGTGCGACCATCCCTACCAGTCCAAGCTGTCCAGCTCTCCAGTCATCTTTGCAGGTGGTCAGGACAGGTACGGCGCAGTCAGTGACAGTGCGAGCTTTCCCTATACCATCATGTCCGTATGCCTCAACCCTGACCTGGAGGGACCACCTCTAGAGGCCTATACCCTTCAAGGACAGTATGCCATTCCACAGCCAGATTTGACCAAGCTGCAGCAGTTGGCAATATCCCAGTCTCACTTTCCCATGACACATGGCAACCCAGATTCAGTGCAGGTTTGGATGCATCTGCTCAAACTACTTCTCATAAATTCACCTTTCCGCATGACTTAATTGGATGTCAAGGTGCCAGAATCAATGAGATCCACCAGATGTCTGGGACTCAGATCAAAATTGTCAGTCCAGTGGAAGGATCTACTGGTAGTCAGGTTACCATCAGTGGATCTGCTGCCAGCATTTAGCTTGGACCAGTGTCTAATCAATATCAGGCTTTCCTCGGAGATGGGTGGCATGGGTAGCAACTAGAACAATGCAGACTTACCCATAACCCCTTCTGCTGTTCACCACCAATGATCCATCTGTGTAGTTTCTGAACAGTCAGTGATTCCAGGTTTTAAACAATTTGTAAATTTTCAGTTTCTACACAACTTTATCATCCATTTGTGATTTTTTTTTAATTACAGTGTTTTAATTCCTTTCTCTGTTCAGCTGTTAATGCTGAGAATCATATTTAGTTTTATAAACTTCTCCCTGTTTTTTTTGTTTTGGGGGGACTCATGAATTTTTTCCCTGTTTTTGTCATTGAAATGTAAGAGTGGAATATTAATACATTTCAGTTTAGTTCTATAATGTCAGGAATTTTTTTTGAAATTAAAAGATGAACTGGAGCTTTTTCCTTGTGAATAAAAACTGGAAAAAATTAATTTGTTAATGGTATGACCATTTCTCTTTAGATTAGGTCTCCATCTGGAGCTTATTTTAGTATATGGTGTGAGATGTTGATCAAAACCTAATTTCTTTACAATTTTCTTAGTAGTTTTTGTCAAACAGGGAGTCCTCACCCCTGTAATTGGTGTCCTTTTTATTACTGAGCACTAGGCTATTATATTCAGTTGCTTCTAGATTTCATGTACTTACTCAGTTTCATTGATCAACTTTTCTATTTTTAACCATTGATGATTATTCCCTGCTTTGCATCTGCTACCTTACCTGGTTTCAACCCCCATGGAACAAGATGCTCCTCCCAGGATAAGCTCATCACCTCCAAACTTTTCGCTATGCTGCTAACTCAACCCTTGATTGACTTTACCTGTCACAGACTCCTCTCTCCTCTGTTTGTGGAGCTGGAAGGAAACTCCTTCCAATGTCTTCCTTTATATAGTGAAGAAACTGGACTCTCAGATCATTCTACTTTGCATCTGCTGGTCTGTCTCCATGGAACAAAATGCCTCTGTCTGAGTACCCCCTGGTGTCCCATCTCTGCCCCCCCACCCTCCCTCTTCCCCCACTTTCCTGCCTTCTTTTGTGTGTTGTCTTCCCCCATTAGATTATAAGCTTCTTGAGGCCAGGGACTGTGCTTTTTTTATTACTATTAATTGTATCTCCAGCATTTAGCACAGTGACTGTCACATAGGTACTTAATAAATGTTTATTGGATTGGACTGTTTATTAGATGATTGCTACTTTATTGTATAGTTTAAGATCTGCTGCTACTAGTTCCCCTTCCTTCACAATTCTTCTCATTATTTCTCTTTAGAT
This sequence comes from Vombatus ursinus, assembly GCF_900497805.2. Lineage (NCBI taxonomy): Eukaryota > Metazoa > Chordata > Mammalia > Diprotodontia > Vombatidae > Vombatus > Vombatus ursinus. The sequence continues at coordinate 42,749 of NW_020953126.1, read as the reverse complement.
TCTTGACTTTTTGTTCCTCCAGATGAATTTCATCATTGCTTTGTCTAATTTTATAACGTAATCCTCTAGTCATTTGACTGGTACAATGCTGCATCTGTAAATTAATTTAGGTAGCATTGTCATTTTTAAAACATTAGCAGGACCTAATCATGAGCAATTAATTCTTCTCCATTTGTCTTCTTTTATTTCTGTAAAGAGTGTTTTGTAGTTGTAGTTATATAATCCCTGTTTGTATGTGGACTTCCAGATATCCTTTACAATTTGCAGTTATTTTGAATGGAATATCTTTTTCCACCTCTTTCTGATGGGTTTATTGGATACACACACACACACACACACACACACACACACACACACACACTCAGGCTGATGATTTGTTTTGATTTATATGTATAATATCTATATTTATATCTGTCTATCTATCTATCTATCTATCTATCTATCTATCTATCTATCTATCTATCTATCCACTGAAGTACAACCCATATTTGAAACATGAAAGTACCCTACCCTGTCTCTTACAAGTGTTCATTAAAGCCCCTGTTTGAAGACCTCTAGTAATTCATTCCTCCGAAGGGGGCTCATTCATTCCACTTTGGAACAGCTCTAATTACCATTGCATTTTTCCTTATATTAAAATTCTGTCTCTTGGTAACATCCGCTTATTGGTCCTAATTCTGGCCCCTGGGGGCCAAGCAAAATAAGTCTGTTCCCTCTTTATTTTTAATAATTTCATGTACATTTTCTAAGACACACAGTACTTTTTCTTGTTTTCTAAAACGGAATGCTGAAAAGGGATTATCCTGTCTTCACAGCTCAAGATCATCAATATTCTGTATGAGTGCCTCTTACTGCACAGTGCGCATTTAGGTGCTATTGAAGTGCATGGGGCCACTAAAGGCACCTAGACCACTATACTATTTGAATTCATGCATCTGCTTTTTACAATATTTCTGTCTTCTTTGCAGTTAGGCTTACAGCTGTCCTTTCTTGCACCTGTCACTACGTCTGCCTCTAGCAGCCTTCTCCTTCCCCCTTAAAATTTTTGACTTGAGACTTTTAATTTGCCAAGGATAAGGAAACCAGAGGAACCAGATTGTTAGAATTCATTGTAAAATGAGAGTCAACTGATTCTGAGTGAAGTCCTAAGGGATCTTCCAACAAATAAAATGCTCGAGCTTCAGAATGTTGCCAATTAGACTTGGTAATATGTATGTGACATTATTCAATTTATTTCAGCAATCATTTATTTATTATAATATATAGTTATATATTATAATAATTGTTTATTATATCTGATACAGACAAGGTATTACACTGGGTATATGATAATACAATAAGGGATAAGCACAGCTCTCAAGAAGTTTGTAGTCAATGTAGGGTGGAGGTGGGGGGGAGCCCAGATAAGGATGATGCAAGGCAGAATGGGATTAAACACAGAGGAGAGATTTAGATAATGTGTAATGAGAAATCTAAGGATGAAGAGACCATTTTCATCTGGGGAGCAGAGTGGGAGGAGTTAAAGATTAATTTTATTCATTCCATACATTTGAATTTAGGCATACTGATTTTATTTAGAATGAGAGATAACTATACTTGCATAAACTTCTCCCTTTTTGGGGTGTGTTTTATGTGGATAAAGACCATCTACTGATATACGCTGTTGTCCTTTACACAAGGGACAGACACAAAGGAGTGGCACCATTGCTACTGTGAGCTTATCTACTGTCCTCTCCTTTTATAAAATGCTTTGCACTCATTTGGCTGTTTGTTAAGTCCACGCCACGATAAAGATGGATTCTGAGCACAAAAGCTGTTTTACACCCAGCACACATCCCACAGGAACCATAGTTTGTGGAGCTGGCCATAATAAATTCTTTACAAGAATAATCCTGTACAAAAATTGCTTTCTCTGGCCTCATCCACAGAACAGTCACCCTTTACTGGGAAGTACTTGAATGGTGCTTGGACCAAAGATGGACAGATGAGAGCCATTCTAAGGGATATCTCAGTAGCTTTTCCTCTGTCATCAAGTATCAGCCAGCTATTTTTTTCCTTTCAGCCCTTTCTACCTCAAACATCTTGACAACCTAAACACCAAAAAAAGTTAGAACCACCCACATAAAAAACCCCCACCAGAACATTGAGGAGCTCAGGAGAGCAAGGTAGGGGTGTTTCATTCCTTTCTTGTATATTTCAATATCTCAGTGCAGAGCTATAACTAGCAGAGGGCTGGAAGGGCTTTCGCCCAAGGTACTGACAGCCAGGAGGGATGTACTTCCTCCTTAGGAGGAACAATCCCAGCAGTAACCACTATCCCCTGTACTGAGCCTTCTGGTCCTCCTCTGGTCTGTGACAGCCACTGGCTGTTCCACCTTCAAGGTTCCTATTGCTGCAGCACCTTTCTCACAGGGCTGCCTCCCTTCCACCGTCAGTGGTGAAATAAGGGAGTAGGAACACTCACTTTTCCAGGATGGTCGCTCCTAGGATGGGGCTAAGTGTACCTGCTTCCTGTTGCTTCCTCACCTCAACCCCTCACGTCCAGCTTTAGTCTTCTTGTTTCTGGGGTGGTTTCTCTTATGACCCTTTAAAAATGTTATCCTGTTTCTCTAGGATGGTCTTCCTCTAAAGCCCCTTCATGGACCAAAGAAGACCACAGAATCATAGACTTTGAAGAGAATTCAGAGGTGATTTGGTCAAACCAATACCTGAACAGTAATGCCCTTCAAAAGACCCCAAGACATAGTCCTCGCCCTTCAATATTAGGGGTGGAAGGGAGGCAGCCCTGTGAGAAAGGTGCAGCAGCAAAAGGAACCTTGAAGGTAGAGCAGCCGGTGGAGAACCTGAAGGCTAGGTGCAGGGAATGGTGGTTACTTTTGGGTTTGTTCCTCCTAAGGAGGAAGTACACCTCTCCTGGCTGTCAGCACCTTGAGCCAAAGCTGTTTTTAGTCCTGTGCTAGTTATTGCCCTGGGGAAGAGAGAGGGAAGGGAATAAGCATTTATGTAATTCCTACTATGTGAGGAACTGTGCTAAGCATTTTTTACAAATATTATCTCACAATCTACAAGGTAAGTGCTGTTATCATCCACATTTTACAGTTGAGGAAACTGAGGCAAATAGACATTAAGTGACTTGCCTGGAGTTACACAGCTAGTAAGTGTCTGAGGCTGGATTTGAACTCAGATTTTCCTGACTCCAGGCCCAGCATCCTATCCACTGTGCGCCAGTTGCTTGTTTAGTTGTTTTCAGTCATGTCTGCCTCTTTGTGACCCCTCTTGGAGTTTTCTTGTTAAAGATACTGGAGTGGTTTGCCATTTCCTCCATATGTATGCATGCATGCATGTATGTATGTGTACACATACACATATCTATACACATATATACATCTATGCCTATGTGTATGTGTGTATACATATATGTATACACACACCCATACAGTCTTTGCTTAAAGACTTCAAATGAAAGGAAACCCACTACCTCTCAGAACAAACCAATCTAATTTGAAATGTCTCCATTCAAAAAGTTTTCCTTACCTCAAGCCTAAATCTATCCATCTCAGCTTGTAACCATTGGCCCTGGTTCTGTCTTCTAGAGCCAAACAGAACAAATCTCATCCTCATTCTATGTGGTAATCCTTCAAATACTTGAAAAAAAGCTCTCTTCTTCTCTCTGCCATTTATTCTCTGTGTGACTCCAAACAAGTCTTTCTACCTCTGAGCCCCAGTTGTCACATCTGTCCAATACTATATTTCACCACATAATCGTTGCCATTGCATAATCATTGCACCCTGGTTTTTTTTTTCAGTCCAAAATTTGGTTTATAACTTTTCATCACATAATTGTCAATGATATAGTTCTGTTCATCACACCACTTCAATGTATTTTATACAACAATGTATTCACTGATAGCATATGTATACAGATTTATCTCTCGAGCATTGTGAGCTGCAAGCCTAAAATTCTCAGCTCACATGCATTGTCAGTTTTCAATTTTAAAGTGTATTCATGAATATTCCTTGCATCCTAATCTTGCACCAAAGACAGTTTCATAATACATGACTTTTAAGTAATACCGGCAAAATTTTTTTAAAAGTTTCACATAATGATTGCCCCCCCGCACTTTTTTGCAAAAAATTTTGTCATAAAATCTGCGACAATTATGCGGTGAAATACGGTAAGGGCACCTGTTGTTAATTGACCTCTAGATTTAGAGACATCCAATCATAGACTCAGAGCTGGAAGACAGGTTAGAGGTCATCTAGTCCAAACCCTTCATTTTACAGATGAGGAAACTGAGGTCCAAAGAGAAGACCTACGAAGTTCCAATGGTGAAGTTCCAATGTAAGGAAATAATTCCCTAGACCAAAGCACCTTCTCTGCGACTTAGAATCTTGGAACTGCCCAGAGCACGGAAGGGTTAGGTGAGTTGCCCAGGCAACTTAGTTGTCACACAGACATTGGACTTAAACCTAGGTTTTCCTGGATTCTAGGGTAGCACACTATTCACTGTGGTATGCTGCTTCTCACTCAGGAAGCACCAAATGAATATCATTGATAGGATCATAGATTCAGAGACAGAAGAAACCTTGGAAATCATCCTGTTTAAAGGCTTCAACTTAGGAGGAATTTGAGGTGGGGATGGGAAGTTAAGGGACTTGTCCAGGATGGCATAGATAAGAAGTGCTAGAGCTGGGATTTAAACCCAGGTCCTCTGGCTTGAAAGTCAGTGATCTTTCCATTGCCCCACCATGCTACTTTGATGCTGAATGGCATTTGTAATTAAGCATTTTTACCTCTACCAGGACATGCTGTAGTGGGTGTTATAAGACAATAACCTCCTTCCTCCTTGCAGCGTCTTCCCACTGCAACATATTTTAGCAATGGGGAGACAGATGAGTATAGCCCTTCAAGGACTTCGTGTCCTTCAGAGGGCAAAAAATATTCTTATTTACTTGAAATGAGTGACTTGCTAATGGGAGGGGCTGGTGGACATTATAATAGAGTAAGGCCAGCTAATTGTAGGTCAGTAGATTATTTTCTCTTTTTTATGCTAATTAAGTCATATTTTACTGGTAAGAGGAAATCCCTTCATTTTCTTTCTTTCTTTTTTGTCCTCTTGGCAGTTCTTCACATTGGTGACTTTCTTTTTCACTAGTGGTCATGCATTCAGAAAAATTCAATTCAAAAGTACACTAAGGCACTTAATACTTTGTGTCACGAACCTGAACTACCAATAACAAATACCAGCAACAAAGTTGTTTTGTCTTTATAGCTTTGAGCATGAATGAAATTGAGAAGAAATAGGCTTATATTTTGAAGACAATAAATAATGCAATCATAGTTAGTTCATTCAAGTTCCCATGTTATTAACACTTGAAAATTAAGTCCTGTGTGTCCAAGCAATGACTGCAAGTTTTCTCTCATTTAGTTGCGTCTCTGTGCAGTGAGGAAGGGGCAGGGATACTGGAAAGGAGTATGTCATGGGTGGTATCAAGATGTCTCACCTTCCCCTTTATATCATGATTATTAATAACATATACAGAGTGTCCCAAATAGCTAGACTTTTGGGACACCCTGTATATTTTGGCCCCTTAGTGAACTGTAAGTTCCTTTAGAGCAGGGGCCATATCTCTTTCCATATGTGTATTCCCAAGACAATACATATAGTAGGCACTTAATAAATGTTTATTGAATTCGATATTATTTAATCTATCTACTCCATAAATCAACTTGGCGTGAAAAGGTTAAGAATTAATTCCCCAAGTTTAGGTAAAATTTAGCTCGTCCTTAAAAAGATTCTGTTTTGCTTTTTTCTTATTTTTTTTTTGGTAATTCAAGTACAACAGGAAAATTACGTAAGAAATATTTTATTTACACGTACTCTTTATTAGAGTCAGCTTGCATATTTACCTTGGGGAACAATGGGTCACTTTTTTTTTTATTTTTAAGAATTGATTTGGTGCAGCTAGGTGGCGCAGTGGATGGAGCATTGGCCCTGAAGTCAGGAGGACCTGAGTTCAAACCCAGCCTCAGACATATAACACTTACTAGCTGTGTGACCCTGGGCAAGTCACTTAGCCCCAGTTGCCTCACCAAAAAAAAAAAAAAAAAAAGGATTGATTTGTTTTGTTGTTCCTGTGCTATCTGAAAAAGGGGAACATACAAAGAGGAATTTGGAGCTAGTGTCAAATTACCTAGATTTATTGCTAGGAAAGAGTGGTGGGCTGTAACAACAATGATGATGACAATTACTTCAATGACAATGACTAACATTTATATGGTGCTTTAAGGTCTTTGAAGCACTTTACAAATATTGTCTTTATCCTCACAACAACCTTGGGAGGTAGGTATTATTATGATACTGATTTTATAGATGAGGAAACTGAGTTAGACTAAGGTTAAGAGACTTGCTCAGGGTCACACATCTAATAAGTATCTGAGGCTAAATTTGAATTCAAGTGTTCCTATCTCTAAAGGTATCGTTTAAGAGTATGATAGCTTACATTAGGCAAGAAGGTATCCATAGATGCGTGTTTTACCTCAGTACACAGCAAAAAAGCAAATGTAAAAAAAGGGGTGCAAAGGAATGGGGCAGGAGCAATGGAAGTATGACACTCTGGTTTTACTTTCCCAAGTAACAACCAAAGGTTCCAGAGAGTAGGCATTTAACAGAGCTGTTTAACTCAAGAGTTACCACTAGGGGACACTCCTTGCCACAGGCCACCCTCAAGAGGGTTGGGAAGACAAGGTCTTTGAAGATCCAGGAGTATGTGAAATGGGGCCATCAGCCAATATACAAGTACAAAGTACAAAGTACTGAACTATAAATTCCTTAAGAGTAGGGACCATGTCTCTTTCCATATGTGTATTCTCAAGACAATACATATAGTAGGCACTTAATAGAGACAATAAGAGACCCTGTTTTGGAAGTGCTGGAAACATATAGATAAAAGCCACACAGTCCCTACTCTCAAGGAACTTTCCTTCTAATAGGAGAGACAGCACATGCAAGAGAATGGCAGCCAGGGAAGGGTGCTGCAGTCTAAGAGGGATGGTAAGTAGGGTCATAGGAAAGTTGGTTGACACATCCTTTCTAGAAACAATGATAGTATTGATTTCAGTTCTATTCCCAACAGAAGAGGTGAAAGGGGACGGGGATGTTGACATATAGAGCAGATGACAAGAAGATGACTGGATGGAATGTGAAGCAAAAAGGAGACAATAAGAGACAACAGAGACAACAAAAGACAATAGAAATAATAAGACAACAACCAACAACCACCAAAGCCAGGAGCATTGTGACCAGCTAACGTGCCAGCAAGGGCCTAATACATTCTCACTGACTGACAGTTGATACTGTAGGGTGTGGTCTAGAGAAGGCCTTCCTACCTGGAAGCCTCTAGTCCCCATCCCTATAGCATGTAACTTCAAATGTTAAAATCTCTGTTCCTGTTTTCAGGAGAGGCTGTGCCAGATGTTGAGACTTTGGAAATAGGCACATCCTTAGGAAGAAGGAGTAGGATTTTAGTAGGATTTTTAAAAAATTGACAGAGTGAAGAGTCTGGGGACATTTGTCTCATCACTTGGCTAATTTCTCTAGTGTCACCTCTAGTCCTGGAGTCCCACTTAGACAAGTAGTACCTTAATCACCGCTAAGAAGCAAGCTCTTGGAAACTCTTTTCTTGGAATACGTAAGATATATTCCTAGAATGGCCTCTTGAATCAAGAGATGTTCCAGAGAGTGTCAGAGAGCTTCTAGAAAAGGAAGGAAAGATTCCTAAGGACCACTGTGACCATGTTAGCTTGCTTACTCAAGAAGCCTTCTTAATTGTCTCCTATATTTTAATTGTTATCATTCAATGGTATTGGCTATCTGATAGCATCAATGGCTTACTGCCACAGAAATCTGTCTTCAAACCTCATGTTTATTTGCTACCGTTTTGGAATGTCTAGTCAGCTATGTGCAGCTTCCCAGAGTCAATGTCTCATCAAAGTTTATTCTTCCACTCACATGAGTCTGAAGTATCTCCTCTCTGACTCCTGCTGACAAACAAGAGACTGATTCTTCAGGATACCTCCTCATGGGAGTCAGTTCCTGACAGGCTCAAAAGGGAAAAAGTCCTCCCAGCTGAGCCCCAGATGCACCTGAAGGATGTGGCCTGACTATCAGATGTAGATACCAAGTGTTTTGGGGTGAAAATCAATAAAGATTGACTTTCTTGAGGATTCCACACAGTTTGTGGAAATTTAAGGCTTAAAACAACGTACTTTGCATGTAGTATATGTTAAATAAATGGTTGCTGATTGAATAGATGAATGGGGGAATGAATGAATGAATGAATGAAGTTAAGACCTAGAAGAGCTTTCTTCAGAGGTGAGGACAAGTGGAGAAGCCCTAAATAGCTAGCTATCCAACATTAGATTTAGGTAAATTCTTGGTGTCATAGCAGCAAACTCACTGTGAACTCTCCCCGGTAATGTTAACAAAGCCAACTTTGTCTATTGATTGATCCTGTCATGACTTGAAATCATCTGATCAAGTTTTATCATAAAATCATGGTATCATAGAACTTTCTCATTTAACAAATAATTTTAATAGCTGGCATTTACATAAAGCTTTACAAAATTATTTATATCCGTTTTGTTGGGACAGGTCATCTAGTGGCCATTGATTGATGGTTGGTTCAATCAGCAAGCATTTCTTTAGCATCTATAATGTGCTGACTACTCTTCTCATCACTGGAGAAGTAAATGAAAAACAACAGTCCCTTTTCTCAAGGAATCTATATTTTAAAGGAGGGAGGCAATATGCACATATGTAAGCACATACAAAAGACATAGAAAACAGGTATCCCCAGCACTAGGAGCTGGAGAGACCAGTAAAGGCCCAGTGCAGAAGATTATGGTTAACCTGGGTCTTAAAGGAAGACAGAGGATTTCAAGTAGTAGAGATGCGGAGGGAATGGAATAGCTAAAACAAAGTCACAGAGATAAAAGATGGAATCATGTGCAAGAAACAGCAAAAAGGACAGTATGATTTGGCTTTAGAAGGGAGCAATATGAATGAAGCTGAACAGGTATGTTGGGGCCAGGTTGTGGAGACCTTGAAATTCCATAGGAGATTATATTTGATCCTAAAAGTTATAGAGGGAGCTACTGTGAACAATCATCTTACGTCTCCTGAGGATCCAACAATATTATATGGGGCAGGGAGATGTCACTGAGTCAGAAGACCCAAGTTTGATTCCCAGTTCTGCCATTTACTAGTTGTGTAAGCTATTCCAGAAAAGTTACTTCTCCCCCCAGTGAATCATAGGGATGCTTAGGTGAGCAGCAAACGATCAAAGGTTGTTAATGGAATTTGGTCCCTACTCAGTTTTCCAAGAATCCCACTTTCTCTTAAGGGTGATACAGTCCACATCTGACTATAAGTTGCTTTGGGTTACTTTCTGGTACTACATTGGTGCCTTTGAAGGGAAGAAGACTATTAATTTATGAATAGACAGAATCAAATTGCCTTCTGGTTGCCTGCAACAGAAGAACTGAAAAGCATTTACAGATGAAAGCTAATTCTTTGCTGTTGTCATTTCCTGATGCTACTTTTGTTACTGCAACTGTGTTCTGTCTGAGAGCCAAAGTGACTCTGGAGTCTTTGTGGGGGGTGGGAAGGGCTAGTGGGAAGGCACTAAACATAGGGATTCCTTCATCTGTGGCAATACTGCTGGTATCACTCCCCCGCACATACACATTCAATTTGCTGGTTTGGTTTGTCTTAAAGTTCAGAGTATGATGGTGTGGGCTTATCCGCCTCTTCTCCTACTCCTACCCAGTACAATCAAATTGCAATCTTCAAAAAAGGAGATGCAGACTCCTGTTGCCTTGAGTAAAGAGACCAGGCTTAGAGTTGATCTTGGTTGGTCAACTTTAGGCTTTCATCAAGTGGCTAGCAGAGCTGCTGGAAATCCCAGAGAGACTCAGGCTTGAGGGATGTAGATAAGTTGTATTATATTGTTGACTATGTAAAACTACAGTCATTATTTATAGGACTTTATTTAGAATTTATCTTAATAACAATTTGGTTTACCACCAAATAACCATAAAATGTGAAGAATTTATGAAGAAAAATGAAAGAAAAAAACATACTTCAATAAAACAAACCAACCTCTCAACTAATTCTGATCACATATTCAATGTTTGATATCCATTACTACAAATAAAGACTGAATAAAGTATGTATTAAGCACTTACTATGTGCCAAGCACTGTGCTGTGCTAGAAACAAAAAGACAAAAGCCACACAGTCCCTATTCTCAAGGAACTTTCCTTCTAATAGGGGAGACAGCACATGTAGAGGAATGGCAGCCAGGGAAGGGTGCTGCAGTCTAAGAGGGATGGTAAGTAGGGTCATAGGAAAGTTGGTTGACCCATCCTTTCTAGAAACAATGGAAGTACTGATTTTAGTTCTATTCCCAATAGAAGAGGTAGAAGGGGGTGGGGATGTTGACATACAGAGCAGATGACAAAAAGATAACTGGATGGGATGTGAAGCAAAGTGTCTGGTCTGGAGCCAGCTAGATGAAGGGGGTGATGTGAATTTGTACTTACTCACCAAGATTCGTGAGCTTGGTCCTAAGCTTCTTTCCAAATCTAAATGGAGTAGGTACACTAGTGCTTAAAAAGGCAGGGTGGTACATTTTCCCACCTCTTCTTTGAGAACAAGCTTGGTCATTATAATCATACTTGCTAATTGATTTATATAAACTTCCATATTTGTTTAACAATCTAACAATACCCAACCTAGGTTGGTTTGTTTTATTGGTGAGTACACAGAGTCCCTAGAAATTCAACGGAACAAATAGCAGGCACTCCATTGAGTCTCCCAAAGAGAGCTGCTGTGTGTACTATTTACTTCTCTATCTCCCTAAAACAGAACCGTTGAGTGGAGGCTCTATAAGGGTATTATTGAGATGATTTTTCTTACACCCTGACAGAATAGTGTGCTAAACATTCTGTTCTCTACTGCCTTGGGGTTTTCTCTTTCATTAAAAGAACCTTGCAAACAGTTGCTTGCCAAAGAGAATACTAATTTATGCCTGGCAAATAGGAAGCAATGTGTTTTTTGTTTGCATTACTATTCACAGAAAAGCCTATACTTAGAGTGGAAGAGACCTTAGAGATCATCTAACAAAAATGAGGAAACTGAGGCCCAGAGAGGTTAAGAGACCTGCCCAAAGTTACACAGGTAATAAGTAGCAGAAGTGGGATTTGAGCCCAGCTCATTTGGTTCTGATTGAGGGTTCTTTCCATTGCACCATGCTGTCTCTCTCTGGGTAATTCACAAAAGTTATCTCTAAGAAATATAGGCGTTTCATTTTGCTTTGGTGGAGGGAGGAGCCAGACCTTCCAAAAATTATCAGAGGTCCATGAAGATTTTGTAATCCCTTGAAATGTAAAGAATTACTTGCTTCCTCCCCTCTTTCCCCCCCCCCCGCAAAGGACTAGAAGAGGTGGAGAATGGGGGGGGGAGTAAGGATAGGATGACATTCTGGGTAGTTATTTTTTAGTATTTTCAATGCTATATTAAAGGATGATTCCCCAGTTCAGTTTCTGGCAATCCTTTAGAAAAGCTGAAATCTGGGCAAATCTGAAAGTATTCAACCCCAGGGTTGGTTTAGAGTTAAAACACTAAGGGTTATTTTGGACTAAAAGACTTAGGCAGCTTCTGAGTTATCATGGGCAGAAGTCTTCCATAGACAATTCATCTCTTTCCTGCATCCTGGTGGTGAAGTTGCAGGACTTAGTCAATAAACATTTATAAAGAACCTACTATGTGCTAGGCACTATACTAAGTGCTGGGGATACAAAAAAGGGTAAAAGATGGTCTCTGCTCTCAGGAGCTCACAGTCTACTGGGGGAAACAACATGCAAACAACTACATACTTATGTCCCTCCACCTAATGCCTTTAGTCTAGCCATGCTTGGCATTTACTTCTAAACAGTAAAAATATAAAAGCTGCCTGGTTGTTTGCCCTGCTTCATATGTCTTCCCTGGACTCTCTAACTGCATTCTGATCGTGGGTTCCATCTCTGCCTTGACTCAACCTGATGATATTTAGTCATTGTGTCTTTGTTTTGACTCCCAATCCCTGTTATCTTGCCTGGATTTCTGTTGCCTAAATAGCCTGCCTAGATTAAAAACCTATTGCTAATACTTGCCTGCTTGATCTTGTGGGCTTTAACTAGAGACTGTATGGATGGATTCATTGCTTTCTCTGACCTTCAGTGCCAATACATCCTACTGCAAAAAAGTACATCCTCCTACCAAAGCCAGACTAAACTTCTGGTTCCAGAGTCTTGTCTCTAATGACTCCTGGTTGTGCTGATAAACCATCCTATACTTTTAGTACCCTAGGCCTAGCTTTTTATCCTATATCCCCAACCTAGCAGTCCTACAAACTGTAGATGAGTACTATATTAGGTTAAAAAATAGAGAGACCACAGGGACCAAAGTATGTAAATAGATTATCTTGACAATCACAGGGATGACCAAAAAGAATGTGAAATTAGATTAGATCATGTTTCTTTTGGAAGCAGTCCTTACCCATACCTCACACTTGCCATGATTTGCTCTGGGTCTGACAATGTTACCCTAGAGGATATGGAGTAGAGCCAAAATTTCTTGGTGGCAGGCAGACCTGGGAAACTTGGCACTGGGGGAAGTGATGAGTTTCTTGGCATAGCCCCACTTACCAGTAAAGAAGAAGGACTCAAGGCTACATCTTTTGATTTTCCAGGGTGGCACTATCATGCTATTCCAACATTGGTACTGGCACTCCTAATCTGGAAATCAGATGCTAATTTGTAGGGTAGTGGGCAGCTGGGCTCCTGGCTAGATTCCAGATTTGCTGTTCAGGTAGAAACCACCATTGCATCATGCAAATATTTAACATTTCCAAGCCAAATGAAAGCCTGGAGAGTGGGAGTGAATGTATAGCATTGTGTGGTCTGTTTTGGTCTCCTGGGGAGCAGGAAAGGTAGTCCCTGAGGAGAGTATATAATTTTGGGCAATTAAACTTTCTGTGGTACCATGGAATCTCTAGCTTCTCCAGAGTGTTATTACTGAAGCTTTTAGGGTCTTATGACCTCATACACAATCAAGGACAAGAGAAAAGGAAAGGGCTTAGAAAATAATGTCCGGGCCTCAGTTGTCACTGACCTTGTGTCAGAATCATCATGGACCGTCCCCATCTGTGCTCAAGGCTTCAGGCAGTTTATAATCTAGAGCACAAAATGACCACAAGGAACACCCAAGACACAATACAAGGAAACCAAATGCAGACCACAGGGAAAGTTACCGAGGAAAACCTCTCCACTGCATCTTCCCCCCCCCCACACCACCCCCAGCTGTACTGATCTTCCATAAAGATATGTCGCCTGGCATTCTTATTCCTCCTTCCAACATATATAGTTTTCCTACTGCAATGTAATAGACCAATCTAAACATCAGTCCAGAAGCCTGGGCTCTCACTGCTTTTATCTACTGCCTTCAGGCAGGCTTAAAGAAGCTGGTGCCCTCATTACGGTTTTTGGCAACAGCTGCTACCTTGTTGTTTCCACAGCTCAATTGCCTTTTCTCCCCATTGTTGAACATAATTGTGACTTAAGAACCTGGACTTGAGGACGTGGGCTTCCTGGCTGAGAGCAAAGTTAACTTCAGGGGAGGGAGCAACTTTATTGCAAAATGAACATCAGTCACCTTTTTCATCTCTACCTGGACCTTCTGATGCCAATGAGATGCTGCCCTTATCTGCTTTCAGAGTTTCCTTGGGTCCATTTCCCCTTTGAATAATAATAGCTAACAATAATAATAGCTAATAATGGCTAGCATTTACATAGTGCTTCAGTATGTATCAGGTACTTCCCTATGCACTTTACAAATTTCTCATTTGATCTTCACAACAACCCGGGAGGTAGGTACAGTTATTATCCCCATTTTACTGTCAAGGAAACTGAGGCAGAGATTAACTGACTTGCTCAAGGTCACACAGTAGATTTGAACTCAGTTCTTCCTGACCCAAGGCTCAGGACTCTTATCCACTGTGACACCTAGTCATCTGCCTTTTTTCTTCCCAAGCAGTGTGTCTCCAGCCATGGGAGGTATGTTACTACCCAGATTTCATCATCTGTGCTCTGATTATCAGCAGGGAGGGAGTCAGCTCAACAACTTGGCTTCAATAATAAATCTCCTTGCTTTCATGAGTTTAAATCAGACTTTAAAACATCACCCTTAATGTTCCTTTAATGCAGTTTTCTTCTGAATGAGTTCCCTTTAGGTCTAGTCTTGTCACTAATATTGTCTCTTGGCAAACAAGGGAGGATTTCTTCAAGGAAAACCCTGCCAGTTTAGGAAGAAGGTTGAATTGCTCTGTGATGCCAGGCAGCCTCTCTTGCATTTTACAAGGACACTTGAGAAAACAAAACTCTCTGACTGTAAATTTAATTTTCTCCTGACAGCCCCAGTGTCTTTGCAGCCTCAAAAGTTATCCATTACTTCTTTCTTCTGTAATTAAAAATCAAGGCGGGGGGGAATGTACAGGATTAATGAGGCCTAATTTTCATTGATGAGCTCTAAGAGCTTATCAATAATGGGATCAGGGAAGCAGCTTTGGCTAAGCTCTTCCTTGCCAAGCCGCCAATGTTGATGGAGGACCTGGTTCAGCATGGGAAATACTGGTTTTCTGACAGGCTCCACTTACATAGGTTAGTAAAGTAAGTCTTTGTGGGCTAGGTGTTGTATAGTAGTTCTGCTGCTTCTCCCTGTCTCCAGCACAATCAAGTGGTCCCGGCCCCTTCTCCATACTCAGCACTTGGACTTGTGGGAGCTGATTACAGGGAAAGATGAAAAAGGCTGTCTTTCTCACACATGTTGAGAGCCTCTGGACAACATCTGCAGAAATGGAATGATCATACATCTGTTTAGGAGGGAGAAAGATTATTTCCAATTAAAAGAATATTGGTGGTAATCCCTTATTTGCAGATACTTTATTAGGAGATAGGGACATCAGACCCATTTATTACCCAAGGTATATGACAAACATGACTTAGTTCTGGGAGAAACAGAGGCCCCCTTGCCTAAGAATCCCCATCATGACATTTCAATAGCTATGGGCTACATTTTGTAGGGAAAGGTACCATATAAAGTAAATGACCTCTTTAATTCATGGACACACACACACACACACACACACGCACGCACACACACTGAAGAGTTCTCTAAATTCAGTGACAGAGGTTTTGTTTGTTTTTGTTTGCTTATTTTGTAAAGAAGCTGGGCAGAGGAATTGTCAGCCTTAAGACCTGACTTTAAGATGGCAATTAAGAACTATGCTGAGTTCATATGGGGCTGGGTCTATGAGATTCTCCAGCAGAGCCATTCCTAAAACAGGGTAATGGGATTTTGCCCCAGGGTGCCATATTTAGAGATGGTTTAATTTAGACACTTACTAGCTGGGCAAGTCACTTAACCTCTATTTGCCTCAGTTCCTCATCTGTAAAATGGGGACATACTACAGAAGGAAATGGCAAATCACTGCAATATCTTTGCCAAGAAAAAGTGCAGGGGGTCCTGTAGAGTCAGACATGACTGAATGACTGAACAACCACAACAAAAGTTGGGAATAATGATGATAGGAAGCTATCTTTCTGTGACCTATCCTGTTCTTCTACCTCCTTCCTTCCAACAAGCTTGTCAACAACATTGTTATGTCAATGCACTGGGGTGTTTGTCTCCTCCTAACAGGACAGTGTCCTGTTTTTTCCACCTCAACTGAAGATATATTTGGTGTTGCTTATCTCACAGGGTTTACGGCACTTATACCATCTGTAAAAAACAAATTCCTAGATATAGTTACATCAGCCAGAAATATTTTCCTGCATAAACTACTCTAGTTCAGATCAAATACAAGGTCTGGCTAATACCAGGCTACTAATTTCTCTCTTCACTAATGTCTTTTAAAATAATACTCATATTTAGTAGTCTGTCAGTCAATAAACATTTATTAAGTGCCTCCAATGTGTCAGGTACTGTGGTTACAAAGACAAAAAGGATACGATCCCTGCTTCCAAGGAGTTTATATGCTATTGAAGGAGACAGCACAAGGCAGTGTGTCTCAGTGGATAGGGTCCTGGACTTGAGGTCAGGAAGACATGACTCCCTGCTTCAGACACTTACTAGCTTTGTGACCCTGGATAATTTTTGATGTCTCAGGTTCCTCACCTATAAAATGAAATGGTTGGACTCAATGACCTTTAAGATCCTTTCTGATTCCAAGTCTATGGTACAAGCATAATTATAGACATGATTGTCAAGATTTCCATTGCCTCCCCACCTAAAAGTTACTTTTTATTTATTTTGTTTTGTCATGAATGGATTCAAGTAGAAGGTAGTCCTTGGAAGGAGACTTAAATGAAACTAAGTAATCTAAGAGGAAGAAGAAAAAGAACCTCCATGTTCTAAAATGTTTATAGCAGCTCTTTGTGGTGGCAAAGAACTGGAAATTGTAGGGATGCCCATTAACTGGGGAAGGGCTGAACAAGTTGTGGTATATGATTGTGATGGAATAGTACTGTGTTATGAGAAATGATGAGCTCAATGATCTTAGAAAAACATGGAAAGACTTGCACAAAATAACAAAGAACAAAATGGATAGAACCAAGAAAACATTGTGTCCAGTAACAGCGATATTGTTTTAAGCATGACTGAGTCATTTTAGACTATTACTAATACCCAAATTAACAATAAAGGACATATGAGGAAAGATGCTATCTGTATCCAGAGAAAGAACTGATAAATAGAAGTACTTACAGAATCATTTTACATATGTGTATGTATATACCTATTTGTGTCTAATGGTAGCCATCTCTGGGGGAGGGAGAAGAAAAAAAGGGAAAAAAGAAATGTATATAACTTTAATATGTATTCAAAAGGAATAGCAAGTTGTACATAATAAATTTGTAGTACGGAAATGTTTCTTTTATTTCATAAATTAAAAAAAAATTCAAAAAAAAAAAGAGGCAGAGATGAGGAGGGGGCTAGCCAGTGCAAAGTCATGGAGATGAGAGATGGATTATCATGTATGAGTTTTGAAGAGTAAGGTCAATTTGACTGAACCATTGAATTAAAAAAGGAAAGTCATGCATAATAAGGCTAGAAAGGTAGGCTGAAGATAGGTTGTGAAGTACTGTGTCCAGCTGACGGCCCTAATTTGGAAGGTAGAGAGGGCAGAATTCTCAGAGGAGAACAAGTGAGAGGTTTAAAAGATACAAAAACAAGCCCCATGGGAAAAGGCAATCTGGGTCATGTGCTGCCAATATCACCACTGTGGACAACGACTTATGTTCCAACTTCATGTAGGCCAATTGGCTTCACTCTGATCCAAGACAACAGACATTTCCAGCTCTGTCCAGCTGTTTCACAAATATTTACTATGGTCACTATGGGGACCAGATGAGATTGACTCAAATCCATTACCATTAATAGAAATATAAATACAATTCAATCCACACTGCACAGAGGGATGATCTTTGTATATGAAGGATAGGAGGAAGAGGAGAAGGAGGAAGATAAAAAAGGTTTAAAAAAATAGGATTACTTAGACTGGAGAAGAGAAGGCTAAGGGGAAACAATGAAATTGCTATAGCCTTTCCATAGGTCTCCCTTCCTCAAACTTCTCCCTTTGTTATCCCCATCCTCCATAGAGTTCACAAAGTAATATTCCTAAGGCACAGGTCTGATCATGCCAGCCCCTGCTCAATAAGTTCCAGTGGCTCCCTACTACCTTTGGAGTCAAGGAGAATGCCTATCTCTTCACCAGAGCCTGGAACAGAGGAGTAGAGAAGGAGGGGATGGGGGGGAAAGGTTTTGAAGTATGGAGTGGGAGAGAGGGCGAAGATAATAATGGGTGAGTTATTTTCTCAATAAAGCAGGGAGTTTTCTGCTGAGAGGGAAGGGATAGGGGGTGCTGTTAGAAGTTTGAGAAGAGAGGAGGTTTGGCACTGTGGAAGGTTAACAAGGAAAAATAAAAGAATTACTATATATCAATTGATATTATCAATATCAGTTGATATTAAATACCATAAATATAATGAACTTGGTTGGGACAGTTTTGTGACTTTCTCAGGAGCATACATTAGTATATGAATAGGAATGAAGAAAGTGGATGGTAAATTCAGCCTAGGTCTGAGGTTTATCAAGGCATGGCTTGTGATAGGACAAAGGAGTAAAGAGTTCAAAAGTAGTTAATTGGTTGAATTAATCAATCATAGGGCCCAGACTGAAAAGAGGCAGATGAGAAGAGCAAAGGCAATACACCAGGGGAACATTATATTTATATACCAGGGGAAGGATGGAGGGATTGCAGGTCACAGTGAAGCAAATAATAGGGTTAGTAGGTCTGAGGCAGAAGGAGAGACTGAAGGATAAGAAGCTGTGATCAGAAAGAGGAATTTCAGAATTCTGGATCATAAAGGTGGGATGATTATGGGTGATCACCAATACTACCATCCCTTTGCATATGAGAAATGGAGAGAAGATGGAGGTCATGGGAATTGAGGAAGTTGATGAACTGGGATGTCAGGGTCACCAAGGGGAACATCAGCATGTACATTGAAGCACCCTGATGTGAGGGGTGGCATTGGGATAGAAAGACTATGAGCCAGATACTAGACACCTTGAGAAAGAAGGAAGAGTAACCTAGGGGTTAGTAGATGACTTTAATAAGGAGTTAAGTTCGGTGATGATACAGATGGTGACAATAGAGAACCTGAAAGAGGAAGTGAGGACATCCCAGTGCTTCAGGTGGCATGAAAGACAGATCAGCATGATGATGGCGAATATGGTCAGTCATGAAAAGCATGTGCTATAGCCAAGGACTCAGTGGGGTATCCAGAAGGCTAGCAGCAACTCTTGTCAGCACTTCTTTGTCCCTAGCTGGTGACAACATTAGATTTTTGTCACAGGGCTACCTTCCCCCAATCCACTGATATAATGCCATCTTGGTGATAGTGAGACTCCTTAAGATGATTCTCTTCCTCTCTTGTGTAATAATAATAATAGCTGGCATTTATATTGGGCCTACTATGTACCAGAAACTATGCTAAGAACTTTACAAACATGATCTCATTTTTTCCTCACAACCACCCTGGAAGGTAGGTATTATTATTATTATTCCCATTTTACAATTGAGGAAACTGAGGCAAACAAAGGTTAACTGAATTACCCAAGGTCACACAACCAGTAAATGTTTGAGGCTGGATTTGAACTCAGGTTTTTCTGATTCCCAGTTCAATATTCTATCCACTGTGCCATCTGTGCAAGCCCTGCCTTGTACAAGACCTTTCACTGTAGCCAAGGAAGTCCTTTTGCTCCTAAGGGGAATTTTGTAGCCCCACAGCCTTCTCTTCTCTGTCACCTCCAAATGGCATCCTTGGTTTACATCTCATTTCTCTGGGACACTCTTCAGAGTTTCTCGAAGTAAAGATTTAGTACTTTCCTTAGTATATCACATCAGGCCAATGAGGCAAGAAAGAGCACACCAACTCGACTCTGGAACATCTCCTATGTTATATATCTCTGTGATAGGACCTGTCAGACTCTGAAAATTAATGACCAAAGAGCCACAGAGGGTATTATACCAACTGTTAATTCTTAAAAATAAAGTAAAATGAAACCAAAGAGCTCACAGAAGTTACATGCAAAAAGCCTTCTTTATTTCGTTGGAGGAGGGAAACTAGGCATATGCACCAGGATCTGCTCTAGGACTGAGCAGACCCAAAGCATTGAGGCTAAGTCTTGAAACATAGAGTCGTGGTTAGACAAAGAGCCAGGAAATGATGTTCAGCCATAGTGATGATGGGGTGACAGCAACAACGAGACAAGTTTGCCTAGTGGAAAAAGTCTACTCATAGCAGGGCTTCACCTGAATGTAGTTCCTGCAGGGTGCTCAGGGACCACTTGGGGCTAGCTTGAACCAATTCTGCGATTTGGCTATAGCAGAGTTCATCCAGAGGGTGAGTAAAAAGAACTATTTTTATGCCAAGTTCAGGACACAGCTTGCTTGTTGGGACTTAGCTCTTGAAAACAACAAGTCTCCTACTAGTAAAAAGAAAGGAGTGAAAAGAGAGGAGCGAGGGGCAACTAGGTGGTACAGTGGATAGAGTACCAGCCCTGGATTCAGGAGGACCTGAGTTCAAATCTGACCTCAGACACATAACACTGACTAACTGTGTGACCCTGGGCAAGTCACTTAACCCCATTGTCTAGCCAAAAAATAAAAAAAAAGAGAGGAGGTGGTCTTAGCATAAGGATCCTAACATTTCCCCCTTTTGGACAAAGGAGTTTTGAAGATTAGTCATTTTAATGTTACAGAGGAGAA
Organism: Vombatus ursinus; assembly: GCF_900497805.2. Classification (NCBI taxonomy): domain Eukaryota; kingdom Metazoa; phylum Chordata; class Mammalia; order Diprotodontia; family Vombatidae; genus Vombatus; species Vombatus ursinus. The sequence continues at coordinate 22,317 of NW_020953126.1, read as the reverse complement.
CTCTTGGGACTTTGGGTAATGCTAGGAACTCACTCCCTTCTGAAATACCTTAGTGAGTTTTGGGGAACCATCTGGGTTTCCTCCTTTCCCATGCAATGTGGATTAGGTTAAATTTTCCCTGAAAGAGGACAAAGCAGGTATTTGATTGGCATAGGGGGCTGTGCCTCTTTTGAGGCAGCTTTCTAGTAGTCTTTGGCTATATTGATTTGGCTTTTTTGTCAGCTAAGGGCATAAAATGAGCTGCCCACATGAGATCTGTGCCTTTTAGACTTAGTGGATGTCTACCAAGGGGAGACTACTCAAGTCACCACCACCTGCTCTGCTGACCAGACATATTTCTGTATTGAAATAAGGGGGCCATATCCACTAAAGCTAAATGCACCAGCACAATATCTTTATTGAATAACCTTGCAGTGAGGCTAAGTAAACATCCTTTTGTTAACCATTCAATGATCTGTGAATGCCTCATTTCATCCTAATATCAAAACTGAACTAACAGGGTACCAGCATCAGGACCATCCCTAACAACTCCCTACCCTCAAGATAACTGAATTGTTTTACTACTTCTTCCAGAATTATGTCTGCCTACAACATGCCATTCTTTATAAACTGTCATTTCACATAATATTTACTATTGGATTTTCTCTCCCATCCTCAACCATACGTTGAAGTTCTCACAGCCAATGACTATCTAAAGAGAATTGGAGGCTTGCCCAGACTGACTTGTAGAATACCCTGTAGGTATTCTACATATTCTATAGTAGGCGTGTGCTAAGAGCCAGATCATACCAGCTCCAAAGAGCTAATTGTTAAATTTTAGTGTGAGCATTTACACCTGAGAAATTAGCAAATGCTACAAATACGGGCTTAGTTTATCATTTTGTTGATTGTTTAGACAAGAAAGTGATGAAGATGATGTTAATAATACAAATTAAACTTTAAATTGTGTCATGCATGCTTTTTTTTAGAGGGCTAGTTGTTATACATTTACCATTACATCTCTGCCCATGAACCGCCAAGGTGGCAGACAAAGAAGGGAATGATTACTCTTGCAAATTAAAGATCTCTAGAGCATAGCAAACCAGGTCTAGCTATCAAATCATAGCCTTTATTCCAACATACCTTCCCAGAAACTGAAGGAATGTATAACAATCCTCTTCTGCCTCAGTCCTGAGTCCTTCTGGCTGGGGCTACTCTTACAGTTATTTATTCATTTCAGTTTTGCTGGCTTTCATTTATTTATTTATTTATTCATTCATTCATTTATTTATTTATTACAATGAGCTCATCTCATCTACAACCTACACCTTCTAAGCTGTCACCTAGCATCATGAATTGTGGCTGGGCAGAAAAAAATACATGGTTTAGGACATTCTCAACAACAATTTGTTGCAGGAACATTCTATCTGAAACACAGTGAAAAAGATGAGAACAAAATAACAATAATAATAATATATATTGATAAAGCACTTCACAATTTACAAAATGCTTTCTTCATGAAAACCACGTGAGGCAGGCAGTATAAGTATTATTATTATTATTCCAGTTTTACTGACAAAAGCTTCAGTAGCATAAAAGCAACAGAACTTAGCATAGTCATTCAAAAAACATGTGCCAGGCACTGTGCTAAGTGCTGGGGATACAAAAAGAGGCAAAGGGCAATCCCTGCCCTCAAGGAACTCACAATCTAATGGGGAGACAATAAGAAACAAATGCATACAAGCTATATATAGGATAAACAGGAAATAATTAAGAATGAGAAGACACTAGAATCAGAGGGGTTGGGAAAGGCTTCCTTTAGGTGATGGGACTTGAGTTGGAACTTTAAGGAAGCTAGGAGGCAGAAATGAGGAGGGAGAGCATTTCAGGTATGGGGGACAGACAGAAAAAATGCTTAGAGCTAAGAGACAAAGGCTCTTTTTCACAGAACAGCCAAGAGACCAGTGTCACTGGAATGAAGAGTATGTGGTGGAGAATAAGGTATAAGAAGACTGGAAGGCAGGGGAGATGGGGAGGGGGGTGGGAAGAGGTGGGTTAGGTTATGAAGGACTTTGAAAGCTCTTGGCAAGTTAGTAAGAAGTTAGTAAGAATAAGTAGATAAAATTGGAAGGTTATGGACTATCTGAGTTCCTTCTCCTTCCTCACTCCCTGATTCTGTTTCTACCACATGCTGCATAGCAGTCTCCCCAGCAATGGTCTCTCTTTAGAGTTTTTGTGTCCTTCACATGAGCCAGCACTATCCTCACCCAGTCCCCCATCACCTGGGGGAGCTTTATCCTGTTTGTCCTATGCATGGTTATGGTACTTGACCTGAACTGAAAAATTCCTAGTTATGTTTCTGAAACTGACTTATCAGGGGCTGCTTACATGTGATGACAAATGTACTCTTCCTCTATCTGTTCTAAGCTTCAGTGGCCTTGCTGGCTCTTTACCTCAAGGGAACTCCAATCTTATAGTCCTCTTGTGTTATTAGCAATTACTAAATATTGTGCTATTACTGTGTTATTAGTTGTTCTTTGTTTTTTTCAAATATCTCTGACCTGAGGCAAGGAGAATTGGCTTTTGGCCTCTTGATTAGGAAGGGCCGTCCTCGTGTTGGTTTCCCTGACTCGAAGGAACTATTGAACCAACTCTTTTAGGCTTAAATAACACCACTGAAGGGACATGTAGAGGACAAGGAAAACAAACTGATGTGGAAAGCAGAGGTCCTAATAAAGGAGAAAGTTTCTGGAACTTGGTGCTAACCAACACCAGTCTGCATAGTACTAGTTGAAGGCCCTAGATATAACTTTCTGGGCCTGGTAAACAAACAAAGTCAATAGCACAAAGCTGAAAGAAATCCAGGGAGCTTGAAAGACTCTAATTATTCAGGGAACATAAATGGAGTAGACTTTAATACTTCAAAGTGAGTTCCCAGAGGTTCCAGAGTCTCTGGGGCTGAAGGTGGTGTCATGGTCCAGTCCAACCAATACTTTTGCTTTGAAGTAAGGCAGAACAATTCAAGCCTGGGCAGTGGTCCAGCCAGAGCATTCACCCTTAAGAGTTACATGGAGGAAAAGACAAGAGAGGGGTTCTAGGCATGTATAACCTATAACAAATTGTCTACCATCTCAGGAATGGGGGAGGTGAGGGAGGGAAGGAGAAAACTTGGAACTCAAAATTCTGTTTAATGAATGTTAAAAAATTGTCTTTACATGTCATTGGGAAAAAAATAAAATATTTTTTAAAAGAGAGCTGTGCTATGAAAGGATCTAATTTGGATGTTTCCAAATCAAAATGAGGGTGTTTTGCCAGAATTGAATCCAGGAAGTGAATGCAGGAGAAAACAGGTGTTCCCCGGTGAGAGGTATGAATCAAGAACACATTCCAATTGCCAGGATAGGGCCAAGAATTTCCAGAGAGATACAACAGAATCTGAGTGCAGTTTGCTGAGTAGTAGCAACAGAGAAGAAACTATTTTGTGTCTTATCTATGTTTGCCCAAGGATTATCAGGAGACCTCTTCACATCTAGTCTGCCTCACCCACATGGTGTGAGGGAAGGTCTTTGAAAAACATGACCTTGCTCAGCCCATCCACAGTTTTTCCTCAGCGATGCTCCAGCAGATGTTCCTAAATAATTATCACATATCAAAGGACATTCCTAGTTTGGATTTGTATAGTTCTAATGTTTCATGGCAATCCTGTGTTCTAGGATTCACCACGTGGTATCACATTCCAATTATGCATGTTCTCCTCATGGAATCAATAAAAGATGACCTCAAGGAAAAAATCCAAAAAGTCTGGTATAATTTCTCTGCCTTGAAGTCCAGGCATCCTGACTTGCCAGGATTGTTGTACTAGACTCCTAATTGGCCTCCCTGCACCCACTTCTTCCCTTCTCCAATCCATTCTCCATGCAGCTGCTAAATGATATTCCTAAAGTGCAGGCAGGACCACGTCATCCCTTTTCTCAGGAATCTCCACTGCCATTTGGCTCAAATACACATTCCTCTGTTTGGTACTTAAAACTCTTCACAATTTGGTTCCAGCCTATCTTTTCCAGGTGGGATGACACCTGTACTAAGTGCTCCAGCCATACTTGGTGTTCCCCACACAAACTCTCCCATCTCCATCCTCTGTGTCAACACAGCTGTTCCTCATGCTTGGACTTCTCTGCCCTCTGACCTCTACCTCTTGAACCTTTAGCACCCTTGGAGTCTCAGCTCCAGTGCTGCCTCCTTCAAGAGGCCTTTCCTGATCCCCACGGTTGTCAGCTATTTTTGCTGTATTTGCTCCTCTGTGAACATGTTAGCATCCCTAGGAAAGTGTAAGCCCCATGAAGACAGGGACTATCTCCCTTTTGCATTAGTATGTCCAGCACCTAGGACAGTACCCCATGCATATAGCAAGCTCAATACACTCTTCTTGATTAGGTACTAATACAGAGATTCTCAAACTTATTTGGCCTACAGCCCCCCTTTAAAAAAATTTACTCAGTGCCCCCCAGAAATCTACTTTCTTTAACCTTTAATGACTTTATTTGTTTTTTAGGGTTTTTTTTAATTTGCATCATTTCAAAAAATACAAATATTTTTTTCTAAATGATGCATCTTAAATTTAATAATTTATTGTAAATTTGTGGGGTTTTTCCTGCATTGAAATTTTGATGACACAATATTGCATCATGTAACCATATAGTATTGTATTGTAAACAAGTCATTTCATGCACATATTCCTGCCAATGCATGCTGGACTTCCCAACAATGTGCCACATGCTTGCCTGCCAACACTTGCTTGTTAAGACCTGTCAGTGGACTTGGCCACTAATTGGTTATAACTTGCAGTTTGTGTGTTTATTTGGAAAATAATGTAATCACTACAACTTTAACTCTGTTACACAACAGATGAAACATGTATGAACGGTTTTGCAAAATTTTCTTATTTTCTCTTCTTTCCTTATGCTTCCACCACCCCCTTATTTTTATTCAATGTTCCCCTCAATTGTACCTGAGGCTACTAAGGCTCCCCTGGATCATCCTGGGGGTAGTATTTCCCACTTTGAGAACCTATGTCTAATACTACAAGGATAAAGGTATAATCTCTGCCCTCATGGAGCTTCAAGAGACGACATGTACACAAATAACTATCATGAAGAATAGGTTATGCTGAGGGCAAGGTCAAGATACAAAGACCTCAAGAAAAACTGAGGTGGGAGAAAACTTACAGCAAGGACAGTCAATAAAGAGATGGCCCCTCTGAAGCTGAACCATGAGGAAAAAGACTTGAGATGCAGAGGGAGGCATTCCAGGCTCAGCAGATGGACCACAAATAGGCAGGAAAGAGAGTTTGGAGAATAGCCTCTATTCTAGTCTGGCTGGAATATAATTGTATAAAAGTAGTTATGCAAAAAAAAAAAGTATAATAGTAGCAACACAATTTCAAATAAAGCATGGAATGAAATAACTCTACTAAAAAAAAAAACATATAAAAAGCAGTAAAAATGATGACAGGTGGGGTGGTAGGGTAAATAGAGAGCTGTCCATGGAGCCAGGATGACCTGGGCTTCACGTCTCATCTCTGACACACAGAGTCCATGTGACCCTGGGTAAGCCCAAATCTCTCCATACGCAAGGCAACTCACCAACTCTGTATATTGCAGAGAAGATGCAGTCCTCCTTGCCTTGGAGCCCCCATACAATGAGCTCACAGGTTCAGACCTTCTCCTAAAAATAATTATTCTGATTAATGTAAAAATGTTCACCAACTTATGACCTACTATTAATTGTTGTCTTGTGTATATTTCAATAAAGTACCTAAAATACATATTGGGCTAACTACATAAATCAAAATAACTCAATAATTAATTACCGTAATAATTATTATTTATGAGTACCATATCTTTTAGGACATACAGGACTTTAAAAAATAATAGAGCATATTTAGTTACACTGTTCTCACTAAAAAAAATTTTAGTGAGAGCAAAAAGGTTTTTGTACTATTAATAAATAAAATATTTTAACTTTTTTATTTCTCCTTTATCTCCTTTTAAATTAATGTCTATTTGGGGATATGCTTCTTAATGGAATATATTCATACAGTAGTACATGCATATAATTTGTTAAATAAACAAAAATTTTAACTGATGGGGTGAACTGTCAAAATAGCTTAGGGAACACTGGCCTAGGGCACTGAGAGTTTAGGTGACTTGCCCAGGGTCACACAGCTAGTGGGTATCAGGGGCAGACCTGTCCCTCAGCAACTCTACATTGAGCTGAAATCTCCAGTCATACAGATGACTTCCATCCCCCTCCCCAGCCGAAAGCAACAGTTAACGAAAAAATATTTTTCTAAATTCAATATTACTATTTTCAAGGTAGTGATTGAGATGTATAGGTGCCACAGTGATAAGAGCTCTGGAATTGAAATCAGGAAGACCCAAATTCAAATCCTTCCCCAGACTCATATTGATTGTGTGACCCTAGTCAAATCACTTCTCATCCTCAGTTTCCTCTCCTGTAAAATGAAGATAAAAATAACATCTACATCCCAGGGTAGCAGAGAAGATTAAAAGGGATAACATATGCAAAGTGCTTTGCAAACCTTAAAGTACTACCTACATGCTAGCTATTATTATATCTCTACTGTATACTTAGTTTATGGGTGGGAGGGAAAGGTGGAGCAGGAGAAAGACATTAAGGGGTCCCTCCTGAACTTACCTGCCTCATTCTACAGTTAGAGAGAAGATCAGTGATGCCTTTGGCCCTAGAGATTTTCTCTATCCACACAGAGAACTTTTGAATCCCAAGGATGACCACCTCCATAGAATCCTTGGAAAGAGGTCAGCTTTACAGCTAATATATCAAAGGAGGCCTTTGGGGACAGCCAGACAAATCGTGCTGAGGCGGCTGTCTGCAACCTAGCCCCCAAAACTACCCACAAAGGGCTGGAGGGGGAAGGAGGACTACGTCTGGTCCAGGCTGTCCTGAGGGTTCCACAGTAGCCTGAGAGTTTCCTCTCCCCCAACACCTCCACCTGGAGCTTCAGCTGTGGAAAGGGATGAACTAAGCTCATTGGCACAAACCTCAACTACTCATCCTGCTGGAGCTGGAAGTAGAGAGCTGTTGCTGCAGAGCCAAGGTTGTCTCAGCACAAATTTCCCAACCATCCTCCTCTGCTCAGAATCTGGAGCTTTTCTGAGAGGCCATATTCCACACACTTGGGCAGCCTTCACAGAACCTTCACATCACATCATCCAGGACCGTGGCTGACTTAATTTAGGTGTGCTCAAGGAGAGAAATTAGGGATAGATGCATAAATCTGGAGCTCAACTCCTAGAGATGAGAATTGAACCCACTAGAGACTATTATGTCCCTATGAGAGAGAATAGACTCAAGGGCAGAGCCTTGGGGAGAGCCCACAGTTATTGGGCAGGACTTGGATGATGACAGAGCAGAGGAAACTGGGAAGGAGTGACTGTATAGGTAGGAGGAAAACCAACAGAGCGTAGTCAAAGAAGGGAAGGCATCAAACCTTTCTTAGCTACAAAATCACAAACTGTATAGAGGCACCAGTGACTTATTCCACAAGAATATTACCTCTACCAAATGGAAGGTAAATGGCTAGTGAAGGCTTTACTATTGTCTCAGAAGATTAATAATAATAATAGTAACAACAACAATAATAGAATTTATTTAAGGTTTACAAAGTACTTTACCAATATTATCTCATTTGATCCTCACAACAATCCTGGGAGGTAGATGCTATTGTTATCCTCATTTTACAGATGAGGGAACTGAGGCAGACAGAAGTTAAGTGACTCCCTTATGGTCACACAGCTAATCGGCATGAGGCTGGATTTGAACTCAGGTCTTTCTGACTCCAGGTCCAGTGCCTCTATTCACTGGGCCATCTAGCTGCCTAGAAGTTTCACTTCTATCTCTTAGACCAGGCTTTTATAATTTGTACACATTTCATAAGTCTCTTGTAGTACTCTTTACTAAGGATAATCCTACATGCTTAATTATCCCAACACATATCCAGTATGAGCAACTCATGTTCAGTGTTCCTGACCCTACACTATGCAATCTTGAAAGTGAAGCGTTGGATGCTGGTGCCCTTATTTATCTGACTAGCAAGCAAGGCTTGGGTAGCATCGCATCCTCTGGAAATGCTGATGTGTTGATGGAAACGTTGATTGAATTATAGAAGTACCTGCATAAGACTCGAGATGGGCCTGTGTGTGTGAAAGGGTAGTTAGGAGGGGAGCAACAGGAAAAAATGACAGAAGGAATTCATGTCATTCACAAACCCTCAATGTGAGTTATCTGCCCAAAATGTGGCTTTCATAGGAAATTGCATCTCCACCCTGGAAAGTCACTAACCACCTTCTCGATATTACTTTGGCCACACATCTAGGCCTTGTTCACATGAAAGCACCTCTAGGAGATATGTCAAGTGGCCAGAAATTGATTTTGTTATTGAAGAGATTTGTAAAAAGTAGGAGTATGGGACAGTGGAAAGACTGCTGGGTCAGAGGACCTGGAATCTTAACTCTGCTACCTACTAGTGTGTGAATTTGGACAAGTCCCTTGAACTGTCATGGCCTAGGCATCCTTAGCTGTACAATGAAGGAGCTGGATCAGTCGACCTCTACGGTCACTTCTTAATTGAAACCTATGACCTTACAAGGGCAGAGCATGTCAGACTGCATGACATGAACCACCAGGGACAACAACTTTCCCATTGTAAGTGATCAAGAAGCAGGCCACTGCAATCAAAAAGTTCTCTCCTTGGATGTGTCAGGAATTCACTTTTTTCTCTTTTTCCTGGTACTTCCATGGAGAGAATTTGTATATATATATATATATATATATATATATATATATAGACAGCAACCTGCTTCTCACCAGAGTGTGAGTTCGCTCCCAAACCTCTGCTCTCACAGACTCAGCTTTGCACCCATTATTTGCAACACAGGGAATACCAGGCTCTATTATTTCTGACAGTGGTTCAGCTTTTACCTCAGTTGAGATTATGGAATTTATGGGCAGAAAGCTTATCTGAGCTGTCACCATCATGCCCCATCACCCTCAAGCAAACAGTCAGGGTGAAAGGCTGGTTCAGACTACTAAGGATGCCCTGAAGCTGGCTGTTGAAGGAGATTATCCAACAAGATGTGCCAAGTTTTTCATTGCTCAACATGTTAAGCATTGGATTTGGAATCAGAAGACCTGAGTTTGAATCCTATCTTTGACTTATTAGCTGTGTGAGAGAGATAGGGCATTTTACCTCTCTGGGTTTGTTTCCTCAAATATGGATTTTATGAACTGAGATGGTTGAAACAGAAGTCTTCTCCGGCTTTAAATCTCGTCCAATCTAATCTCATATCCCACTGTATTCAGCATAGGAGTCAATCTTGTTGGATTACTAATGGGACAGTGTCTCAAGATTTGCCTCAACCTCTATATCCCAGAGAGATCATATAAATGGGAAAAGGACCCACATGTACAAAAATATTTACAGCGGCTCTTTTTGAGGTGGCAAAGAATTGGAAATTGAGAGGATGCCCATAAATTGGGGAATGGCTGAACAAGTTGTGGTATATGAATGTAATGGAATACTATTGTGCTATAAGAAATGTTAAACAGGCTGACTTCAGAAAAACCTGGAAAGACTCGCATGGACTGATGTTGAGTGAAGTGAGCAGATCCAGGAGAATGTTGTACATAGTAACAGTCACGTTGTGTGATGACTAATATTGATAGACTTAACTCTTCCCAGAAATACAGGGATTTAAGACATCTCCAAAGGTCTCATGATGGAAAATGCTATCCACAAAGAAGAAAGAACTATGGAGTTTGAATGCAGATTGAAGCATACTATTTGCTATTTTTTTTCTTCTGTTGTGTTTTGTTTCCTCTTTCTGGTGGTTTCTCCTATTGGCTCTAATTCTTACTAACAACATCACTAATGTGAAAATATGTCTAATAGAAATGTATATGTATAGCCTATATCAGATTATGCACCATCTTGGGGAGGGAGGTGGAGAAAAATTTAAAATTCAAAAGCTTATGGAAGTAATTGTTGATAATTCAAAATAAGTTAATTTAAAAAAAAAAAGATTTGCCTCAACCTTCTCTACCTAGACTTAACCAAGGGTTTACAAGACCAGAAGAAAAAAAAAAATGTATTCTGCATACTGCTTTGTCAGGACCTGGGGTCTTTGTGATGGATCTAAGCCTAACTTGGTTCTTGTGTCATACAAAGTCCTGATCATAGAGGGGAGAATATAATATTCAGATCAATTAAACAAATAATAATTAGGAACTACTATGTGCAAGATACCACACTAAGCATTGGGGATACAGAGATGAAACAAGACAGTGTCTGACCTCAAAGAAATTACTCACCCATGAGCATCCAGCTCATGGATCATGACTATCAGAATCATGATTATCAGGATCATGATTTGAATCCAGGTCTCTCAACTACAGATCTAGCTGTCTTTCAGCTACACCTTGCTGTCACTCTAATGGGTATTTAGAGTCCTATTTAGGACTTGCGACATTTTGATGTTCAAAAAGTTGTCATAATCAGACAAGGGTCTGGTGGCAACAAGATGTGTCAGACTAGAAAAGGCTTCCTCTAGAAGTCTAGGCAGACCCAAAGGGTCAAACAAAGGCCAGATGTCAAACATAGAAAATAAAGGTTAGTTATTTAGTAGATAGATTGCTGGGCCTGTGGTCAGGAATATTCATCTTCTTGAGTTTGAATCTGGCCTCATATACTTACTAGCAGTGTGACCCTGGGCAAGCCACTTTACCCTGTTTGCCTTAGTTTCCTCATATGTAAAATGAGCTGGAGCAGGAAATGGCAAACCACTCCAGTATCTTTGCCGAGAAAACCCCAAATGGGGTCACAAAGAGTCAGACATGACTAAACAACAACAATAACCTTCAAGGAACAGGTAAGAAGAACATTAGTGTGGAAGAAAATTTGAAACTGAGACATAAAGGGAAAGAGCTGATGGGTATTTTTTAATTCATGTTACAAACTAGATTCAAGGTTGAAAACATATATGCAAGTAGGACAGATACATTACAAATGACAGGACATCTATGAGTGGAAGCCTGGCAGGTCAGGCGGTCATTGTCAGGAACACTGAGTAGTAGGTGCCAGTCATGAGGAATGGGCTCAGGAGTGTGAAATATTGTCCTAGGGGAAGGGGTAGCAGAGGACAAGTCCAGGACTTAGCCTGAGGGAGAACAAAGTGGGAGTCAAATTATTAAGAAATTGAGTCACAGAACAATGACCCAGTAACAGAACAGTGACCCAGGGTGCTAAGGGAAGAGTGAGACCACCAGCAAGACTGACTCAGTGACCCTAGGATGTCTTATGATTCCCCCTGCCTAGACTGGGGAGATTAATACCTGAATGTAGGGCAGGCTTGCACCTGTAGGTGGGTTATAAGGTACCATCACTAGAAAGATTATGGAAGGGAGGTAGGAGATACAAGGACAAGGATTCAGGTAAACCCTGCTAGCCCCTGAAGGACAGGGATATTGTCTTAATCTTCTCCCCTCCTCCATAAACACACATTGCTTAACCCGGTGCATAGACCAGGCACTCAATAAGTATTGGTTGATTTATTATGTGAAGACCTCTGGAAAAGCACCAACTATATGGGCACCTTCTGGTGATAGCTGCTCTAGAAATCCCCATGCAGGTGGAAAGAAAATGAAATTTTGTGAGGAAAAAAGTTGCCTGGGGCAACATTCCCATGACTCATGGCTATCAGCCACAGTGGTTTCCTCTGAGGAGGAGGAGAAGGAGGAGGAGGAGGAGGAAGGACGACAGTGTAACTCTGCGCTGTCTCTCTGCCAGCTGTGTTGTCACAATATCGGAAGGGGAGCACTGGAGGTCTGCATTAGTTTGGGACTCACAAAAAATAATTCATTATGCATAATGGTGATGTTGGCAGTGCATGCCAAATGGTTAAATCTAATGTAGCATACAGTTTCATTAAGGCACAACAAAATTAATCTATCCCTTCCCACCAGGAGGTTTAAACAAAAGCAATGGGGAAGGAGATGCATGTAAAAAGCAGCAATTCATTAATGAAATGAAGACATGTAAAATAATTAGGCTTATAACAAGAGATTAGAGAACTAAATTAACCCTTCTGTTTACTTTGCAATACATGCACCGGGAGAACTTCAGCAAACGGTGAGTTATTATGGAAATCCCATCTCTAGGGGCCAGCCCTATGGCCTCTCATAGAAAGGGTGACCTGCATCTTCTGAGCACAGTCCCCAGTTTAATAACTTTGGTTTATGACTGTTGAAACGGCATCTACAAAGCATTTCTGCTCCGCTCCTCATGGCATCTGGGAAAGCAAGTACTGACTTTGAAGCTGCAGAGGAAATAGTTAATTTGAAGAAAGGCTGGATTTGATGTTGACATACTGTATGCTAACTTGTGTAATTAATAATGTTGAAACTAAGGGGCTAATCTAAATCAATGGAGGGATGAAGCTTTCCTCTGCCTGGTTAGTAATGATAAGCCAAGGGGGACAATTGTGTTTCCTTTCTTAATAACTCCCTTGTCCCCATCTACATAGAGGGATTGGTAGGAACAATGGTCTGTCCACATAATATGGATAAAATGCTGCTGAGGACAAAGATAGGCTGGGAAATCAGCAGAAAATCAACTCTGCCAGGTAACATCCTTTACCGGCAACTCAATACTTTGATTCTTCAGAGGGTGCTTTCTGCTTCTTCCATCTCATTAGGCTTTAATTCAGAGAGTGTAGTCCAAGTTTGCATGTCCCTAGTACATGACAATGCACATGGTAGGCACTTACAAAATGGTCATTGAATGGATGAATGAATGAATATTACATTTCTCCCCAATTTGCCTTATTGTGACCTTTCAAAGAGGTCTGGATCAAGCTATATGACAAAACAAATCATAAGACAAAAGTCACCCATTAGTTATCCATGATGTTTGAAAAATTCTATTCAACTCTATTTAGTTCAACCCAACAGGTATTTATAGGCATTTACTAAACACTGTGCCAGGTCTTGGGGATTAAAAAACCAAAACAACTTAGTCCCTGCCTTTAATGACCTTGCAATCTACTGGGGGTGCGGGTGAGGAGAGAGAGAACAGGGGCATAGTATATAAATGCCCAGAGAGGCAGGAGGTGGGCTGGCAGTGTGGCTGTCCAGCTCACCCTTCTCCTGCAATAATTCCCAGTTGGTCAGTAATGGTGTCAGCTTGAGGGTGACAATCAGGGAACAAAGGGGACTTCTAGCAATAAAGTTCAAACTTCTTAGCCTGGCATTCAAGCTCTTCACTGCCACAATCCTGTTCAGACCTTGATAGTTGTGCCTTATCCACCCCAACTCTCTTTCACAAATTCAGCTCTTCTACCAGACTGGCCTTCTACTGTTCCCTAAACAAGTAGTTCTGCACTTTTGTACTTCATTTCTTCTCTGAGTAGTATTCCTTACACTGGGAATGCCTTCCCATTCCATCTCTAACCATTGAAATCTAAGCCATCTAGCAGAGTCCAATTCCCACCTTTCCTATGTTGCTTTCCCTCATCCCTCTAGTCCCAAAGGAGCTTTCCCTTCCTCCTCACTTCTAGGAGCTTTTGTGAGGTCTCATAGCCTCCCTTAGGTGCCTTGTGCATGTTTCCACATTTCTTTGTTTTGTGTTTATTTGTGTGCATCTTATCACCACTAATGCTAATTGCTAGCATTCACATATTTCTTTAAGGTCTGAAAAGTGTTTTACAAATGTTATCTCATTTAATTCTCATAGCAATCCTGGAAGATAGGTACTATTATTATCCCCCTTTCACAGATGAGGAAACTGAGGCAGACCTAGGTCAAGTGACTTCTCACACAGCTAGTTAAGTGTCTGAGTCTGGATTTGAACTCTGAGTCTTCCTGACTCCACAACCAGTGCTCTAGCTGTACTCCTAGAATAAAACACTCCCACCATTAACATAGCCATTTGCAGTTCATTTGTTCTTCACAACTATGTAAGCTAGGTAGTGCAAGTGTTATTATGCCCATTTTTATAGGAACTAGAGATTCAGAGAGGTTAAGTGATCTGTTCACTGTCACACAGAAACCATCAAAATCACAACCATTGGAAGTATAGTCTCTATAGAACCACTGTGCTCAATGCAAAATTACTCTAAGATCTATTCCAAGACACAGCAACTTAGATAAGGTCATCAAGGTTTTGTCCCAAATTATTGAGATTAAGGGGAGCAAGAGAAGGAATATTTCCTTCCTAGAGGGACAAGTAGTTCAGAGATTGACAAATCTTGGGCCAATGGTCCACTACTATCCTGAGCATGTGGCATATCGGTCTTCGAGCCAGGAAGACTTAGTCCTTTCTCTGATGCATACCAACTCTGATTCTGGGCAAGTCACAAAGTCCACTCCCTTCACCCATCCCCAGCCTGCTAACCCCTAACATCTTGTCATTATGATTCCTCTCTTCTTGTGGTCATTTTCCCTTCAAATCCCTTAAGGGAGAGTTGAACCCTCTGGGATACGGACTATGTATATACAATGTCTGTCATTTGAACCAGATAAAAGAATTAATTCCTAGGTTCATTGGGCTCAGCAAATAGCCATCAGTTCAGCTCTGAGGGCTGAGAACTCCCCAGCCTGAAAGCAAGAACTTTGCTTGAGGTGCCAAAGGATGCTTGAGGTGCTTAAGACTTTGGAACCAGAAAAAGAGTACTCTCTGTTGGGGGCTAGATTAATTTGGAGAGAAAATGGAAGAAATTCTAGTTTTTTATATGTGTTGGTGTGGGTAGCAAAGAACTGGACAAAATGTGGGAACTCATCATTTGGGGAACGATTGAATAAACTGTGGTATATGAATGCAATTGAATATTGTTGTGTGCAGTAACAAATGATAGATATGAGGAATACAAAAAAAAAAGTGGGACAACTTCTATGAACTGATATGTAGTAAAGTAAACAGCATCCCAAAGACTACAAAGGGAAGCTAAACTAGGAGGAATTGCAACAACCAATCATGTTCCTCAAGAATGGATAATGAATGGGGCAGCTAGGTGGAACAGTGAATAGAGCATGTGCCCTGTAGTCAGGAGGACCTGAGTTCAAATTCGGCCTCAGACACATGACACTTACTAGCTGTGTAACCTTGGGCAAGTCACTTAACCTCAATTGAACCATAGGACACTGGCTAAGTCACAGCCTCTAAGTAATCCAAGCACTGATCTCAAGTTATCCATTATAAAACAACTCCCTCATTAGGAGATTCCTACACAAATGAAATCACAAATCCAGACACCTCCCCCAGCCCTAAAAAATAAAATGGGAGATTGGATATGGGTGGGGAGGGGAAGAGATCATTTCCTGTTGGCGTGATCAGCCTGGTGGTCAGTGAGATGGTAGTCCACAAATGAAAGAATGAAAATGAAAAAGCATTTATTAATCACTTTACTACATACTGAGCACTGTGCTTAGCATTAGAGACATAATTTTTTTAAAGTGCCTCCCCCCCCAAAAAAAAACCTTGGACAAAGAAATGTGCACGAGTATTTGTAGGTGGGTTAGATTGGGGAGGATTGTGGGAGAGGGTGAGGGTAGAGAATCAGAAACCAACAGGAGGATTCATTACGACTTTCTTCCCTTTGTAGTGTCCCTCTCTACTCTCTATCCCTAGCTGGCCATTCATGGGATGTTTTTCAACATGCTATCACTGTGCCAGTTTTCTGGTTTCATTGTGTTAGACTCCAAAGAAGAAGGTAGCAACACTTCCCATGCATTGTCCAAATGTTCACTTGGAGCCCCTTTGGCCCCAGCTTACCTAGCAGTAGGTGAGAATTTAGGGCTGTCTCAGACTTTAGGAATCTGTTACTGGGACTTCAGTACCATATTGTTATCATATTGGAAAATAGAGAGATTTTCCTCCTCTGGTAGGGCCAATATCCCAGTCAGTTGAAAGATACAATCTGCAAAATTTTGCTAATGGATGAGGAGAGAGATTCCCAGACTTTTCAAAGCACCCTGATCTGCAGTTGCCATTGATGATAGATAGCTGTTGATGAGAGAATAAGCTAAATCTGGAGTGGGTGTCCATACTGTTCTGAAAGGAACAGCAAGTGTTCATAAGACTGCCAATTTAGAGCTGGGAGGTCCCTTAGAGGTCACCTAGTCCAGCGCTTCTAACTGTGGGTCTCGACCCCACATGAGGCTGCAAAAAATTTGGCAACAGTAAGAAGTTTCTTAATGGGCAACAACCAAAAATTAATTCAAAGTCAAACGCATAATAAATCTGAGGTGTTTCTAGCAGCGCTTGCCTGTGTTGTATTGGGCAACTTCACTGCAGCCTTGATTCTGAAAACAAAGCATGCACACTTTGCAATACACATGCTCTCAGGTCACTTAATACTAATGAATGCTGCCAAAAAGTGAAAAGGGATTGAGTGGAAAAGGTTTAAGAAGCCCTGATCTAGTCCAAGCCCCTTGTTTCACAGATGAGAAAACTGAGGCCCAGAGATGATAAGTGACTCACATGAGATCACACAGGTAGCAATTCAAATCCACGTCCCTTGACTCAAGATTTGACTCTGGAGTCAGAGGACATGGAATTACATTCCACCTCAGATGCTTACTGTCAGTGTGACTTTGGACAAGTCACTCAATGTCTCTGGGCCCCTGCTGCCTAACCTGTGAAGGGTGAGAGTTGGATTGGGGGTCCTCTGGGGTGCCTTCCAGCTCTAGACCTTAGCCTCTTGGGATCTTTTCCATAGCACCACATATGTGTATTGTTCTATGAAGTCAATGCATCTTGGTGTAAGTTTTGCATCTTTATGAACCAATAGTTCAAGTTTTCCTCAGCGTTTGTCACCAGACTCCCCACGTGCCTAGCGAATTGGACCTGGTAGTATTTTTTTTTTTTGATTAGTTGACAAGCATTAAAATGAATTGACTCCAGGGTAATTCCTAAAGTAGTCACTCTGTTCATTGCCATTGATTAAATGGGGATCTTGAAGATGAATGGGTGTGAAACATATAGATTTTTATTATTTTTTATTTTCTTTATTGAATGGTGGAAGGATACCTGTCCACCGGCCCCTTTATGGACCGCTAAACTAAGTGGGTATTACGTATCTGATTGCTTGGAAACTCATATTCAGAGGTAAACACTGTGCGGCTTGGGGCCAGGAATCTGCCTTCTCTTGAAGAGAAGTGGATCCTTCGTGCCTAAATCAAAGGGAGTTTGGTAAGACCCTGACTTGCATAAGGACTGCTAAAACCCCATCTCCTCTGATTGCTAGTGAGGGTACTTCTCTTTCCTTAATCTCTTTCCCACCTCTTTTCTATTCTCTTCTGTTCCATGCCTCAGCATAAAGCCATTATCCGCAGTACTTCATACATGCATAGTATAATTGGCATTCGCTCATGGTCTTGGCTCTTGGCATCTCATCATCTCTCAGATAGCCTCGTGCCTCCCTGTGTGGTTCTGTGTCTTCATGTAAGTCTGCCATGATACCACCTAGTCAGGATGGTTTTGGGGAAAGAATACTAACTGTAGAGTCAGAGGTCATTATTCAGTCGTTTTAATCATGTGTGACTCTTCATGACCCCATTTGAGGTTTTCTTGGAAAAGATACGGGAATAGTTTACCATTTCCTTCTCCAGCTCATTTGACAGATAAGGAAACTGAGGCAAACAGGGTTAAGTGACTTGCCTACGGTCACACAGCTAGTAAGTGTTTGAGGCCAAATTTGAACTTATGAAGATGAATATGCCTGACTTCAGGCTATCCGCTGCACCACCTAGCTGCACCAAGAGTCAGAGGACCTGGGTTCAAATCTGGCCTCTGATATTTGTTCTCTGTGTGATTTTGGGCTAGTCATCTAACTTTCCTAGACCTCATCTTCCTTATCTATGCAATAAGTGAGTTGGATTTAGATGACCTCTGAGATCCCTTATGGTTCTAAATCTACATTTCTATAACCTATTTCATCCTCTGAGCTGTGTAATGATACTGAACAGTGTCAGAGACTGATAGAAGTGTGGTACTATGTCATGAGAATTTGTGTATTAGATCTTTCTGTTTGTTAACTTCTTAGGCACTGGGCATCTCCCTACATCTCTGGGCTCAGGTCTTGGCTCTGGCACATATTACCTGAGTGACCTCAGGCAAAGGAATTTCACCTCCCTGGCCTCAGTTTTCTCATCTTTAAAATAAGGATTTTGAACCAGATGATGTCTAAGGTCCTTTGTAGCTCCAAATTTCATGATGTTTTGAAGTAATAGCCTTACAGCCTTTTGTATTCCCAAATAGAAGCTAGACACTGTATAAAAGGTTGACTCTTCAAATGCATATGTTTTTGCATTTTATTTCTTAAGCACGGGCAAGATTTTCATTTTAAAAGGCAGTGTGGTATAATTTGAGGAATGCTGGGATGGGCACTTCTCCCCTAGATGCCTCCTCTTCCTGTTGACGATAGCTGGAATTCTACCATTAAAGTTCTATTCCTTTGGGTGAAGTCCTTCTCCTCTGTTAAAATGGAAAAATCTACAGGAAGAGTAAAACATTAAGCTGTTATTATTCATTAATGTCTTAGTATTTGGCATATAATTTCCATTTGGCATCTAGCTCAGAGCAGGTTTTAACAGGGATAAAAGAAAAGAGACTGGGAACAAGAATCTGAATGTGATTCCAAAAAAAGGCGTTCTTGAATTGTTTGGAACAACGGCAGCATCCTTGGAATAAGTATGCAATCTCCCAAGAGGACTACTTTGAAAAACAATGTTCATTGTCATGAGTAAAGTTTTGTTATATTTGTTATAAAGTCAGTCATGTTGCAATCATAACTAATATGGCCAAATGAGTGTTCTTAGGAGCCTAAATGCAAGTTACTGATGCCCTAGAATATCTACCCATTTCCAGTCTCCAATAGAGTCCCCATATAGCCCTCAATGCCTCTAGCAGAGAATCTGCCACCATGTTCATAGATGCCAAAATTGTAAGTGATTGCTTAATATACTAGAAGTCTACAAATATTTATTTATTTAAATTTAATTTAATTTCTCCACAGGGAGAAAATTTAATTTAATTTCCCCACAGGTAGAAAATTATAAATATAGGGACAATGTGCCAGGTGTACAAACTGTATGAGCCCGGGACTATACTGGACAAAAAAAATACCTCTACAGATCACATTTATCTCTTTGTGCTGAACTGAAGGTTGGAGCTTGAAGCTTTGTGCAGAAGGTTGAAGGTTGGAGCTCTAAGCAAACCACTGAAGTAGATCAGGTTTAACTTTAGTGCCTTTAGCCTTCCCTTTTAGCACCCCCCTTCTCTGTTTCTCCTACTCCTTGGTGCCCTATGCAGGTAAAGATGAAAGGGAGTCTGGGTGAGTGGTTACCGATGAGCACATGTTGTTGCTCTGTCATTTTTCAGTTGTGTGTGACTCCTCATGACCCCGTTTAGGGTTTTCTTTTTTTTTTTTTTTGTATTTTTTTTAGTGAGGCAATCGGGGTTAAGTGCCTTGCCCAAGGTCGCACAGCTAATACCTGTCAAGTGTTTGGTCTGAGGCCGGATTTGAACTCAGGTTCTCCTGACTTCAGGGCTGGTGCGCTATCCACTGCACTGCCCAGCTGCCCCCTAGGGTTTTCTTAGCAAAGATACTGGAATGGTTTGCCATTTCCTTCTCCAGATCATTTTACAGATAAGAAAATGGAGGCAAACAGGGTCCAGGGTCACATAGCTAATAAGTATTTGAGGTTGAATTTGAACTCAGGAAGATGAGTCTCCCTGACTCCAGTCCCAGCACTCTCCACTTCACCACCTAGCTACACAGAGGAAGGAGCCAAAGCCAAGGTCTTCTTGACCTTGTCAGTGAGAATAGGAAAGGGAAAGAGATAGTCCAAGGGAAAGAAAGTTAGCTTGGGAGCCTTAGAGCAAAAGTGACTCTGTTAGTGGCAGTTTTATTTGTGTGTGTGTGTGTGTGTGTGTGTGTGTGTGTGTGTGTGTGTCTGTGTGTGTGTCTGCGTGTGTGTCTGTGTGTCTGTGTCTGTGTCTATTGAGGGACAAGAGCAGGAGGCATGAACTTTTCTTTCCTCATGTCGGTTCCCAGGTGAAGCCAGTAGTCTATGGGGAATGGAGTGTTATAAAAGGAATGAAAGAAAGGACCCAGCCTTACAGGGCATTGTCATGGAATTTCCTGACAATTTTCTAACCTTGGTAGAGTGACCTAGAGAATGGGAGGTAGCTCCTGCTGATGCTTTGCAAAAAGCAAATGGCTTTGGAGCAGCTAGATAGCACAGTGGATAGAGCTCTGACCTTGGAGTCAGGAGGCCCTGAGTTCAAGTCCAACCTCAGACAGTTGACACTTACTAGCCATGTGACCCTGGGCAAGTCACTTAACCCTGATTGCCTCACACAAAAAAAAAGCAAATGGCTTTGAGGGAGGCTGATGTTTGGGGAACAGTAAAAAACTGTTGAAGAAGCCATACAGGTTCTCAGTTTTTCAAACTGATTCTTAGAATTTCCTCCCCTAGCCCCTACAATTTCCACACCCCTATACCACCACCACCACCCCTCATTGGAGGATGAGGTTAGGAGAAAAATGCTTGTTCATTTAAAATATAAGTTATCCATACAGTTTGCTGACCCTGTCTGTGATTGGGCCCCAATGTGCCTGTCTTTATTTTTGTCAAATCTAATGGTCTTTTCTCAGTGCTCATCCTTTTTGACCTCTACTGTTGACCAACTTTTCCTCCTGACTATACTTCGCTCTTTGGGTTTTCACAACACTACTTTTTCTCAGCTCTCCTTCTATTTTATAACCATTCCCTCTTAAATCCTTCTGCTGGATCATCCCCCCTCATCTTGTCCCTTTACCATGGTCGTACATCAAGGCTTTGTCTTGGGCCCTCTTATCTATACCCTCTCTCTTGGCTTCCATAGATTCAATATCATCTCTAGGTTGATGATTGTCAGGTGTATATAAACTGCCCTTGTCTCTCTCCTGAGTGTGCAATCTATTGTACATTCCCAACTGTATGTCCCCATGGGCACTGCAAATCCAGCTGGTCCAAAGGAGAATGTTATCTTTTCCTCTAAATTCTCCCCTCTTCCTATTTTCTCTATTTCTTGCTGGGGCTACCACTATCCATC
Source organism: Vombatus ursinus (assembly GCF_900497805.2). NCBI lineage: Eukaryota > Metazoa > Chordata > Mammalia > Diprotodontia > Vombatidae > Vombatus > Vombatus ursinus. The sequence continues at coordinate 1,145 of NW_020953126.1, read as the reverse complement.
CTCTCCCCAGATTCGAAACCACAGAATCTTTCTTTATTTTTCAATCTGCCTCAACTTCCTTAGCCAATTATTTGCAGATTCAACCTCTACAACATTATTATATCAGCCAATCATCAAGTAATTATTAAGGGCCTAAAATAAGCCAGACATTGGGTATAAAATATAATGTATGTAACACTGTTCATAAGGAGCTTACTTTCTAATGCAGAAAACAACAAACTCATGTATAAGTATATGGAGAATGAATATAAAGAGATTAAATACAACTAAACAGTAGATAAATATATGGTTTCAAGAGAGGGAAATACTATCAATTAAGGGGTTCATAAAAGGCTTCATGGAGAAAGTGATTCTGAAGGTATATCTTGAAGGAAGATAGGGGTTTTATGAGGTGGAGGTAAGGAAAGAGCATATCACTGGCAAAAAAGGCAGTAGCCGTTACAGACCAACACAAAGGCTTGAAGACAGAATATGGAACAACATGTGTGAGGAACAGAAAGAAAGTCAGGTTGACTGAATAGCAGAGTAGGAAGAAGAATAATGTACAATGAGACTGAAAGACAGATTGGGACAAGGTTGGTAAGGGTTTTAAAAGGTAATTGGGAAGTTTTATTTGAAACTCGAGGCAATAAATAGGGAGTCACTGGAGTTTATCAAGTAAGGAAATGACATGGTCAGAAAATTACTTTGGAGGCATTCTATAGAATGGAATAGAAGTGGGAAGAGATATGAAGCAGGGAGACAAATGTCTGCTGCAATAATCAGGACAAGAGGTGATGATGACCCAAAGTAGCAGCTATGTGAGTGGTGAGAAAGGATTAGATGCAAGATATTCTGTGTAGGTAGAAACAAAAAGATTTGGCAACTGATTGGTTATGTGGGATGAGGTAGAGTGAGGAGTTGAAAATAAAGCCAAGGCTAGGAATCCAGGAGACTGGAAATATGGGAGTCTACAAGAGGAATGGGTTTGGGGTAGAAATAATTATTTTTGGTCATGTTGAGTTTTAGATGCCTCCATAATGTTTAGGTAATTGGTGATGTAGGATTAAAACTTGGGGGAGAGGAGAGATTGAGAGAGACAGACAGAGACACAGAGACAGAGAGAAAGAGAGAGAGAGAGAGAGAGAAAGAGAGAGAGAGAGAGA